>NC_041381.1:491703133-491720262 GCF_002162155.2 Triticum dicoccoides
CTTGAGTAGCATTGATCAGCTCATCAGCGAGGCATTCAGCAATGGTCTTGACTTTCCTGAAAGCGGTTCGCCTTGACAACACGCTCAATCTCGTCCTTCTTCTCGATGGTGCAATTCTGGAGCGGGGGTCATGGTCGACCTGCACTTTGTTAAGCCTCTGAGTGAAAAGATCAGTTTTCACTTGGGAGGGTCGTTAAAACTTAGGCGAATCCTGGACTGCAGCTAAGCCCCGAGTGGGAGGATTGCTCACCACTCGGTAGGATTTTTCAAACTTAGGCGAGTACTGGACTGCAGCTAAGCCCCTGAGTGGGAGGATTGCTCGCCACTCGGTAGGATTTTTCAAACTTAGGCGAGTACCGGACTGTAGCTAAGCCCCCGAGTGGGAGGATTGCTCGCCACTCGGTAGGATTTTTCAAACTTAGGTGAGTACTGGACAGCAGCTAAGCCCCCGAGTGGGAGGATTGCTCGCCACTCGGTAGGATTTTTCAAACTTAGGCGAGTAGTGGACTGCAGCTAAGCCTCCGAGTGGGAGGATTGCTCGCCACTCGGTAGGATTTTTTATTACTTAGGCGAGTACTGAACTGCAACTAAGCCTCTGAGTGGGAGGATTGCTCGCCACTCGGTAGGATTTTTTATTACTTAGGCGAGTACTCAACTGCAGCTAAGCCCCCGAGTGAGAGGCAGACTCCCCACTCTGTAGGATTTTTTATTACTTAGGCGATGCGTATTCACGGCTAAGCCCCTGAGTGAGAGACAGACTCGCCACTTGGTAGGATTTTTTATTACCTAGGCGAGTACTGAACTATAGCTAAGCCCCCGAGTGAGACGCAGACTCACCACTCGGTAGGATTTTTTTATTACTCAGGCGAAGCGGATTCGCGGCTAAGCCCCCGAGTGAGAGACAGACTCACCACTCGGTAGGATTTTTTATTACTTAGGCGAGTACTGAACTGTAGCTAAGCGCCCGAGTGAGAGGCAGACTCACCACTCGGTAGGATTTTTTGTTTTAACTTAGGCGAAGCGGATTCGCGGCTAAGCCCCCGAGTGAGACACAGACCCACCATTCGGTAGGATTTTTTATTACTTAGGCGAGTACTGAACTGCAGCTAAGCCCCCGAGTGAGAGGCAGACTCACCGCTCGGTAGGATTTTTTGTTTTAACTTAGGCAAAGCAGATTCGCAGCTAAGGCACCCACTGGGGATTTTAGAGCATGTCAAAAAGGAAAACAATCATTCGGAAGACTATAAAATCATGTCTCTTGATAATCAAACTAAATGGTACTTCTTATTACATTTCATCAGTCTAAATACTTAAGAGTAAAAGGGGCGGAGCAGTTCCTCGTTCCAAGTGCGTGGCTCATCTTTATTATGCTCAACGTTGAAGAGACGGTATGCACCATTGTGGAGCACTTTGGTGACGACGAAAGGGCCTACCCAAGCAGGAGCGAGCTTGTGTGGTTTCTGCTGTTCCACTCGAAGAACCAAGTCTCCTTCTTGAAATGCTTGACCCCTTACGTTTCTGGCAAGGAATCGATGCAAGTCCTGCTGATAGATGGTTGACCGGATCAAGGCCATCTCTCTTTCTTCTTCCAGGAGATCGACTGCATCTTGCTGAGCCTGCTCTGCTTCTTCTTCTGAGAAGAGTTTGATTCGGGGCGCATTGTGGAGCAAATCACTCGGGAGCACAACTTCAGCTCTGTAGACTAAGAAGAATGGAGTCCGTCTAGTCGATCGATTAGGAGTTGTCCTCAATCCCCAAAGCACTGATGGGAGTTCATCAACCTAAGCCCCTGTTGCATGCTTGAGGTCACGCATCAACCAGGGTTTCAGTCCTTTGAGGATCAATCCATTCGCTCGCTCAGCCTGTCCATTCGACTGAGGATGAGTGACCGAAGCATAGTCGACCCTCGTGCCTTGGGAGGCGCAAAAGGCTCTGAATTCATCAGAGTCAAAGTTCGAGCCATTATCCGTGATGATGCTGTGTGGAACAGCATATCTGAATATCAGTTCCCTGATGAAACTCACAGCTGTGCTTGCTTCAAGGTTTTTAATGGGCTTGGCTTTGATCCATTTGGTGAACTTGTCGACTGCCACCAGCACATGAGTAAACCCACTTCTGCCAGTCCTCAGAGGTCCAACCATGTCCAATCCCCAGACAGAAAAAGGCCAGATGAGTGGTATAGCTTTCAAAGCTGATGCAGGTTTATGGGACATGTTGGAGTAAAGCTGACAACCTTCACACTTGTCCACTATCTCTTTTGCCATCTCATTGGCCCATGGCCAGTAAAATCCGGCTCGGTATGCTTTGGCCATGATGGTCCGAGAGGACGCATGGTGCCACAGGTCCCTGCGTGAATATCATTGAGGATCATTCGGCCTTCTTCTGGGGTGATGCATTTCTGGCAAACCCCAGTTACACTTTCTCTGAACAACTGACCTTTAATCAGGGTAAAGGCTTTAGATCGTCGGATGACCTGTCGAGCCTCTTCTTCATCCTCCGGAAGTTCTTTCCTGAGAATATATGCTATGTACGGCACTGTCCAGTCGGGGGTGATGACCAAAGCCTCCATGACCAAGTTGACCACGACCAGGATTTCGACTTCAGTCAGATCTATGGCGCTCTTGGGCTGCGGTGACTCTTTAGTGAAAGGATCTTCCTGAACTGAGGTGAATGAATATGTTCCAAAAACACATTGCAGGGAATGGCCTCTCTCTTTGAACCTATCTTTGCTAACTCATCTGCAGCTTTGTTTTTCAGTCGAGGTATATGGTGAAGCTCCAATCCCTCAAACCTCTTTTCCAGCTTCCTATCTACATTGCAATACCAATCATGGCTGGGCTCCTGACATCCCATTCCTTCATCACTTGATTAACCACCAAATCCGAGTCGCCGTAGACCATAAGGCGGCGGACGCCGAGTGAAATGTCCATACGCAACCCGTATAGAAGTGCTTCATATTTGGCTTCGTTATTGGAGGAATCAAAATGAATCTGGAGAACATAATTAAGTTTGTCTCCACGGGGGGATACCAATACTACCCCGGTGCCTAAACCATTCAACATCTTGGAGCCATCGAAGAACATAGTCCAATGCTCCGAGTGGACTTGAGTCGGCAATTGTTGCTCAATCCACTCGGCAAGGAAATCCGCGGTTGCTTGGGACTTGATAGCTTTCTTTGCCTCAAACATGATATCCAATGGAAGGAGTTCAATCGCCCATTTTGCTACTCGACCAGTTGCATCTCTGTTATTCAGAATCTCAGACAGTGGTGCGTCGTTGATGACTGTAATGGAGTGATTAGAGAAATAATGTGCAACTTTCTTCATGGTCATGTATATTCTATAGACAAGCTTCTGATAATGTGGATAACGTTGCTTGGATGGAGTCAAAACTTCAGAGAGATAATAAACCGAGCGCTGAACCTTGTAAGCTTTTCCTTCCTCTACTCGCTCGACCGTGAGTACTGTACTGACAACTTGTCCAGTGGCTGCAATATAAAGCAGTAAAGGCTCTTTGCTGATTGGCGCATCGAGCACCGGCTGGGTAGAGAGCAAGGTTTTGAGTTCTGCAAACGCTGCATCAGCTTCTTCAGTCCACTCGAACTTCTCAGATTTCTTCATCCGTCGGTAAAGAGGCAAGGCCTTTTGACCGAGACGAGAAATGAATCGACTCAAAGCGGCCAAACAACTAGTCAACTTCTGAACGTCATGCACTCGCACAGGGTGTTTCATTCGGAGGATGGTATCAACTTTTTCTGGATTGGCGTCGATCCCTCGTTCGGAAACGAGAAAACCGAGTAACTTTCCTCCTGGAACTCTGAACGTGCACTTCGATGGATTAAGCTTGATATCGTACCTTCGTAGGTTGGCAAAGGTTTCTGCGAGTTCAGTCAGTAGGTCGGAACCTCTGCGACACTTGACCACAATGTCATACATGTATGCTTCCACATTCCGACTGATTTGAGTGAGCAGGCACTTCTGAATGTGGCTCCGGCATTTTTGAGACCGAATGGCATGGTGACATAGCAAAAGCACCTGAATGGGGTGATGAAGGCTGTTTTTATTTTATTGGGACCATACAATCGGATCTGATGATACCCGGATTATGCATCTAAGAAAGACAAGCGCTCACACCCCACAGTCAAGTCAACAATCTGATCGATGCGGGGGAGAGGGAAGTGATCTATCGGACAGGCCCAATTGGTATGCTTGAAATCAATGCACATACGAAGTGATTCATCCTTCTTGGGGACCATGACAACATCAGCGAGCCACTTGGAGTGGTAGATTTCACGTATGAACTCTGCCGCTAGCAGCCGAGCTACTTCCTCGCCAATCGCTTTCCTCTTCTACACGGTGGACCGCCAAAGGTGCTCTTTGACGGGTTTAACTTCGGGGTTGACACGCAGACGATGCTCAGCTAGTCCCCTGGGTACACCCGGCATGTCAGAAGGTTTCCATGCAAAGATGTCCCAGTTCTCACGGAGGAACTGGATGAGCGCTTCTTCCTATTTGCTGTCGAGTGTCGTTGATATATGAGTCGGAGCGGCGTTGGGATCAGTCAGGTGGATATGAATCGGCTTCGTTTCACCCGACGACTAAAACGCAGAATCTGTGGCCGGCTTCTTGGCACAGAGCAAATCACTCGGATCTGCGTTCTTCTGATACTCTTGAAGTTCAACTGCTGCCATCTATGCATCAGCAATTTTGGAACCTTTCTGGAAGCATTCCTCCGCTTTCTGCCGATTGCCAGTAACGGTGATCACGCTTTTGGGGCCAGGCATCTTTAGCTTGAGGTACACGTAACATGGTCGAGCCATAAAACGTGTGTAGGCAGGCCTGCCCAGAATGGCATGATAAGCACTCTGGCAATCCACGACTTCAAATGTTAGCTTTTCTTTATGGTAATGCTTGGAATCACCGAAAACCACGTCGAGAGCGATCTGTCCGAGTGATTTGGCTTTCTTTCCAGGGATAACTCCATGGAAACTCATATTGCTCTCGCTAAGTTTGGACATCAGAATGCCCATCCCCTTCAAAGTTTCAGCATAGAGGATATTCAGACCACTACCACCATCCATCGGCACTTTAGCCAGTCAAGTGCATCCAACCACTGGGTCGACCACTAGTGCTTGCCTCCCGGGGGTGGCTACACAAGAAGGATGGTCAGACAGGTCGAATGTGATGGCTATCTGAGACCACTTCAGGTATGTGGTCGTTGTCGCCGGAGCGACCATGTTCACTTCTCTATTGATAACTTTCAGCCGACTCTTGCTCTCAACATCAGCAAAAATCACGAGGGCGGAATTGACTTTGGGATAACCATCGTCTTCCTCTTCATCCACGTCTTTGTCCGACTCCTTCTCCTTCTTGCCGGGCTGCTTCTCTCGGAACTGCTGGATCAGGAGTCGGCATTTTCGAGTGGTATGCTTGGGGTAAATCAGGTTGCCTTCTTCATCTTTCGTTGTGTGGATGTGGCAAGGAAAATCCAACACGTCATTCCCTGCTTGATCCTTCACCTTCTTAGGGGGCCAGGGCCCTTTAGGTTTTTCCTTGAATTTTCCTTGAGCTACTGCTGCAATTTCACCGGGCGTCGCCGGCTCGGCCTTACGCTTCTGCTTCCGATTGGAATTACCTCCACCGGCCTCTTGGCCGACTGGCTTACTCTTCCCGCTACGGAGTCGAGCCTCCTCTTCTCCGTTAGCGTATCGGGTGGCTATCTCCATCATCCGAGTCAGAGTCATATCACCAGTTCGACCGAACTTCAGGACGAACTCTCGCTATTTGACGCCTTCCTTGAAGGCACACACAACTTGATGCTGTGATACATTTTCAACGGTGTGATGCAAAGTGGTCCACCTCTGGGTGAAATCTCTCAAAGTCTCACTCGGCCTTTGTACGCAATGTTTCAACTTGGTCAGACCTGCTGGTCGCTTGCAAGTACCCTCGAAAGTTCTGACAAACACTCGGGCCAGCTCTTCCCAACTGTAAATGCTTCCCGGAGCTAACTAATTCAAGCATGCTCGGGCCGACCATTCCAACATCAGAGGAAGTTGCTTCATTGCTACTTCATCGCTTCCACCACCAATCTGCACAGCCACTCAGTAATCCTCAAGCCAAGTTTCAGGCTTGGATTCTCCAGTGAATTTACTGACCCCGGTCGCCAATCTGAAGTTGGGAGGGATCACTGCCGCCCTGATGGCTCTGCTGAAACACTCTAGACCGGAAACATGCACTCTGCTGCCACTTGGACGATCTATGCCAGGGTCTTCTCTATGCGCTCTGTTCCGGTCGACTAGGCCTTGAACGAAGATGGACCTCGCATCAAAGCTTGGCTCTCTTGGGTCGACCGGTGCCCTGCGCTCGCCACTGTGACGACGTTTGTCATCGTTCTGCCGAGGCACATACGACACACTCTTCGGAGGAGGTGTGGGCACTCGACAGCGATTATCGCGGTCGAGCGGATGATCATACTGCCCACGGCCCTCATGCCTCGAAGGCAATCTTGGGCTGTGGGCCGACTGAACCGTATCCGCCACCACGGATCTGCTATGAATCCTATTCCACGACTAAGAAACTGCGGTGTTCTGCTCTCCTACTGCCCGGTGAAAGGCCCGGATCTGCATCAACCCTCTACCAGCTTTTGACTGGGAGGGTTGGATCGACTCTGCTATTCGGGCCACAGCTGTGAGGTTCTGAATCGGAGTACGGTATACCATAGGCGGAGGCGGGAAAAGCTCTCGTCGTCTGGACTCAGGGACCCGCTCCCGAGCCTGCTTGTCGAGAGCGCGCTGCAGGTTTTCCAGTTGAGTGTGCTCAGCCAAATTGGCCAGGCGCGCCTCCTCCAAGGCTTAAGCCTCGGGGTTTCTCCAACGATGGGCGTGTGGAGTGCGTCCATGCTATGGCGACGAAGTTCTTCCCTCTACTGTGAAGAAAGGGGGCTCGGGATGGTATTCCTCATGGACGCGCGACAGATCACCGCCGCCATCTTTTCAGCCCTCAAGACGGAAGCCAAGCAGACCACGGGGTCCGTCGACCATCAGGACCTCTGCCGCAGGGTCGCTGCTATTGCACTCGGACGCGGTCTCCGCAGAGCCAGTCGACAGATTGAATAGGCCATGGAGAGTTTTGTCAGGCTCGATCACCACAACTTGATGGGTGGCCGAACGCCGAGCCACCACGTGCTTCACCCACCGTTGAAGGCGCGATTGACTGGATGGCTTGCGGCGATGAACAGGGGGGAGTGAATACACCATCGGAGCCGACTGGTACTGGGTCGACGGCTGCCGGAGGAGGATGCCGCGAATGCACACGCGAAAGTGCGTCGCCCCTCAGACAGGGAGCGCCTCAACATCCAGGGAGCTTCTTGTAGCCACGCGGAGTTGTCGGCGACGAAAACGAGCGCGCCGAGATGGATCTCGCGGGCCTCAGCCAATCCGCCGCCGAAAACCATGATGATGATGATCATAAAAACTTGCAACTTCACCAATGAGTCGCTAAGACACCTGCCCCACGGAGGGCGCCAACTGTTGTGGTCCTAAGACTGACAGTAGAGAGGGGGTAGGTATGGAGAGGCAAGATCTCAGCTATGGTGAAGGTGTATGCACGAGTTTTATGAGTTCAGGCCCTTCTCGGAGGAAGTAACAGCCCTACGTCTCGGTGCCTGGAGGCGGTCGATTGGATTATGTGTGTGATGTTTACAAAGGGTGCGAACCCTTGTGCCATAGGAGGGGTGTCGGTGTCAAAACCGGCGGATCTCGGGTAGGGGGTCCCAAACTGCGCGTCTAGGTGGATGGTAACAGGAGACAAGGGACACGATGTTTTACCCAGGTTCGGGCCCTCTTGATGGAGGTAAAACCCTACGTCCTGCTTGATTGATATTGATATTGTGGATGTTTACAAGAGTGGATCTACCACGAGATCAAGGAGGCTAAACCCTAGAAGCTAGCCTATGGTATGATTGTAATGGTTGTTGTTGTATCTCTATCGACTAGCCTGGCCTCGGTTTATATAATGCACCAGAGGCCTAGGATAACAAGAGTCCTAGCCGAATACGCCGGTGGGGGAGGGGTCCTTGTCTTGATCGCCAAGTCTTGTGGAATCTTCCTTGTATGCGGCAACTGTCCGGACTGGCCCATGAGTATACAGCCATGGGGATCCTCGGCCCAATCCAACTGATCGGGAGACGACGTGGTGAGTACCCCCTAGTCCCGAACACCGTCAGTAGCCCCCTGAACCGGTCTTCAAGTTGGGGACGCTCCTTGATTCTTCCGAACTGTTCTTCATCTTCGGTCGTCGGTCTTGAAAACTGGTTCAACAAATCTTCTCATCTTCGATCTTGAGGATCGTTGAAATGCATTCGACGAGTTTATACGTCGGGTATCCGAGGAGCCCCTTTAAGTTTCCGGCCTTTATCAATGCCTTGTTATTTTTATGCCACACCTTGGGTTTGAAGTTGTTCTCGGGCGGCAACGTCCTCTTGCGTCCGAGCTCCAACGCTGGACTGCATTCGAGGTATCTTTTGTAGCCGAGCACCAATGCCGGACTGCTTCCCAGCTCTAACGTCCGACTATGTATTCGAGCTCCAATGCCGGACGGTATCCGAGCTCCAACGCCGGACTATGTATCCGAGCTCCAACGCTGGACTATGTATCCGATCTCCAACGCCGGACTGTATCCGAGGTGTCGTAAATCACCTTAGTTCAAAGAACTTTGAAGGAGTTTAGCCGAGCTAAATGCCGGAAGTGCCCTCTATGGAGCCAGCCACTAGCGCCCGAGCTTTACGCCGGACTGCTTCTGAGGTGGTGCACCACCCCGAATGTGGGCCAATTTTTGTCAATATTTTTGATTGGTGCCAGTAGCCCTCAAGGTGGGTATCGGTCTAAAACCCGAGATGCACATGAAGGATGACATAAGACCGCTGATCCCCATAGCCGCTGAGACTCAGGTTGATTTGCAAAATTGGTCTGAGGATCAAGTCCTAGCTCGGCAGAATACTTTGGGACACAAAAAGCGGCGTGCTCAGTCCTCGAGACTCAGGTTGTGTGCGGCCGACCAACCTGAGGATCAAAATCTCCTCGGAAACTGTATTGCACTTAAAATTTTCTGCATAGAACATGCAATGCAGTAGCCCCCGAGACACTGGTCGGGTGGCAACACCAGATCAGGGGATTGATGTGCCCCTTTAATATTTGTAAATAATAAGCCCGAAGCCCAGTAGCCCCCGAGCCTTAATGCGGGCACGGGAGGCCGAATTGAGGATCGATATCCATAGTAAAATCACAAATTATGTGTAATGACTCTATGTATCCAAGTACTTTACGTCATTAATGCTCGGATCCGCATTGTACAAAACTTTATTGACCGACCATCGGCTTCCACCTCCTCAGCCAATAGCCGAGGAGAGTTTTTCCTACTTTATAAAGCCTTTATGAGGGCAAAGATTTACAACAAACAAGGCAATCTGGCCATACAGTTTTATAAACAAAGGTATGCAGAGAGACATGTTATATTACTGTTTAACAGAAGAAATGTATTCCAGAGAAAATAATCCCGCTATCGGTTCCTTTCTTTGGGTTGTCATGCTAAGCATGATCATGAAACCTCTGCTCCAATGTAAGAGCAAAATATCGAGGATTTAGTTTGGGGGGCCAGTTAATAGCCCTCGATAGTGTTCGGCGACAGTCGAGGTCAAGCCGGAAACACTTTGGCCAATGAATGGCCCGTCATTTAATATAGTCATCGGATCGCTGACCAGTTTACACCTATTGTGATAGTCAGTTTTCGGCTTTCTCCACTGATGTGCTTGACCATGCGAGCTGGAAGCACAATCGCAGTGGTTCTCCCTTTGCACACCTAGCCGAACAAAGCGGAACGTAGGAGGAAAGCGCGGGAGCCGGGCAACCCAACTATTGACCAAAGACACAATTCGAAACCGATGCATATATAGCAATATCCCAGAATGTTTTTGCCGAATCTCAAAAGGTGTCCGGCGTTTCACTGCGAGACTTGTGCTGAAAACACACAAATAGTTTAAAAGGTGCCATGGGCTCGAAAAGCCAAAAAACTTATTCAAAAGATTAATGTCCGAACTAGATCAAGTGTTCGGTGCCAATCCAAAAATTGGACTTTAGAAAAAAAAGGTGCTTCTGTCGTGCTTTAACATGACACATCCTATCTCAAAACTTCAAGCGGGTCAGCCTACGGCTTCTTTGAGAGAGAAATTAGGCTCCCCGGCTAGTGACCGCACACTTGTGTCGAAGGAGTGATAAATAATAATAAAAACTTTGCAACGACTAAGAAGAAAAACACTTATCATAAAACGACTCATATAAATTTAAGAGCCCCCAAGTGACTTGGGTAAAAGTTGAGAATGTAAGGTGACATGTAGAATGCCTTCTAGCCGGATTGTAGATCGTTTGTCGTAGCGGACCTTTTCGCTTCAACCTCTGGACCCAATAGTCCGGAGTGTGTACGAATACCCTCGCGGTTATAAAAACCGGGGCATGCCTGGAGGCCAGGCGTAGGGGTCATTAGTGCTTTATCAGACAAGTGCCCAACTAGTTATGTTATATTACATGGTTAGTAAGAAACATCTTCCAGGGAGAGTAGTTCCGTTAGGGGTTCCTTTCCCTGGGAGGCATGCCCTAAAGTGCATGTCTGGGCTGCGAAAAGAGCAGAAACACATCTGGGGGCAGGTAAATAAATGGGTAAGAAATCATCTTTTAGTTCACCGACCGAGTATTCCCTTAAGAACGCTAGCTTTCGGCTTCACCCAGTCTGAGGTACACATCCGGCTGACCCGGCAGTAACAATCGCAGAGGTGCTCCCTTTACCACCTAGCCGAACAATCGGGAACGTAGGGGTAAGCACAGGAGCCAGGCAACCCAGCTTGGCCAAAACTTAAGTCATCTCGATGCATATAATGGTGAATAAAAGGTACATGCGGAAGTGTGACACATGTGTTGGGCATAAAGCCTGAATTAATAAGCTTCTGTTAAAGAAGCCCCCAGGTATAATGAGCGCGGGTAGCGCGTCAAGTGTGTGCGAACAAAGTTTCGACGAGGAAGATTTTTACAAGCAACTTTTTTCTGATAAAGTATAATGCTTGGTCGAACCGAACACAAGTTAGAAATTTTAAAACTTTGAGCATGAAGCAACTTAGCTAGTTAATGTGTTCGGTATTGACGATGCGGTCCGAGCTTGATGCGGGACAAGGTTCCATCCCCCAAGCCGGTCCCGAGGTGGCGGAGCAAAGAGCTCGACACTGTGAAGTGGTGACATAGCATGGTCAATGCAGGACGGCAGAGTGATGCCGAAGTCCCTGGTATGGGGTAATGAAGTGTTGACGAAGCCCCCTGTCCAGCTGAGGTGACGTCAAAGGATATAGTCCGGCTGGATCATTTTCCTGTGCAAAAAAAATAGTGCAGACCGGGGATAATAGTAATAATAGGAATAAAAAAAATGTTGCATAATAAATAATTTATGCAAAGTGAGTAGTAAAAGAAATATGGCCTGGCGCCAGAGTTGATGTCGATGCAGGTCGTCGGCATAATGCAATAAAGGCGTGGCAAAGCCTGGATTCCCAGGTCGGTCCGAGTTCCGGATGCGGCGTTCGCCGGACTATGTACGGAAACTGACCGAACCATCATGCGACCGTCGATAATGCGGCCACTATTTGATAGACCTGTGTACATATGATGGACTAACCAGAGTAATAATTCCTTGGGAAAAATTAACCCAAACAAGCAAAAAGAAACACTAGGATTAATAGCACCTGGTTTATTTGTTGTAGCAATCCGAAGGAAGGTGATTCCCAAAATTGGGACTCGATCCGTGCACCCATTGCCTGGTCGGCTAGTGATGCCGAAGTGTCCGGAGTAGGTTGATGAAGAGATGGCGAAGGCCCCGGTCCAGCCGAGATGTCGAAGTAGGTCGGCGTGATGGACACTAGCTTGAAGAAGCAATAGTGCGGCCCTGCCGATGCAGGTCGTGACGTGGTCGATGCCGGCTTGATGAAGCGACCGTGTGGCGATGCCGGTATGCCCGCTCCGTGTAATCCGTGGGGCGGCGATGTTGGTGATGATTTATCCTTCGCAATGCCGGACTCTTGTTCGGCTTGCCAAGATGATGATCCGAAGAAGTTGGGCTTGGCTCAACAAAGTGACGACGTGTCTAGCGCAGGTCGGCAGCCGTGGAGCAATATTGCCGGACTGGTTTGACACCAGCATGATGTTGAAGATCATGTTCAAAAGATCTTAAAGTTAGTGGGATGTGTTCGGGAACAAAACACAATACCCCATACAAAACTTCCTTCAAAAAGGATGTCCGAAATCCCGTTCATAAAAAATACGAACTCGGGTCGGATTCGTTTTCGCGCAGAAAACAGATCCGAGAAGTGATGCACTAATCGGAAGTTTGCCGGAGTTTGGACGGTCGGATCGAGCTGAATTTTTGGCAGGTGGTAGATAAGGGAATTCCGCAGCAAATCAAAGGTTGGATCCTCCAAAGGACATCCGAGCTAGATGCTGGATACCACGCCCTAAACTCGTCCGGATTCTCGTCCAGATTCAACAGGGCTCAGGTATATCGGAGATTGCCGGAGATTCCTCCATCGGAACTCGACGAAATTTTTGCAGGGTTGTTGTAGACTTAATTACGCATAATTCCACCGAAGTAATCATTTAGGCGACACTCGAGGAGGCGGTGGCGGCAGATACAAGTTTGTTGTCCAGAAAAACAGCACGGTCGCCTGAGGGCAATGTTGATGTTGAGCTCCCGAGCTCCATGGATGACTCCTCCATGATCTTGATAGAGATCGGAGTTGGTGTTGATGAAGGCCTTCATCCGAACATGACGATCGGAGGTAGGGCGCAGTCCTCGGTCAGGCCAAGGTGACCAGTCGAGCTGGTGACGAAAAAGCCGACGTCGCAGTTGATCTGCAGGCGAGCCATCGATCCTTTTGTCGATCACACAGCAGAACTCTCAATGAAAGCACCAATGTCGGTGTCAAAACCGGCGGATCTCGGGTAGGGGGTCCCAAACTGTGCGTCTAGGCGGATGGTAACAGGAGACAAGGGACACGATGTTTTACCCAGGTTCGAGCCCTCTTGATGGAGGTAAAACCCTACGTCCTGCTTGATTGATATTGATATTGTGGATGTTTACAAGAGTGGATCTACCACGAGATCAAGGAGGCTAAACCCTAGAAGCTAGCCTATGGTATGATTGTAATGGTTGTTGTTGTATCTCTATCGACTAGCCTGGCCTCGGTTTATATAATGCACCAGAGGCCTAGGATAACAAGAGTCCTAGCCGAATACGCCGGTGGGGTAGGGGTCCTTGTCTTGATCGCCAAGTCTTGTGGAATCTTCCTTGTATGTGGCAACTGTCCGGACTGGCCCATGAGTATACGGCCATGGGGATCCTCGGCCCAATCCAACTGATCGCGAGACGACGTGGTGAGTACCCCCTAGTCCCGGACACCATCAAGGGGGGTGGCTTATATAGAGTACGCCAGGACCCCAGCTCGCCTCCGTTACAAGGGAATTAATGTACATAAAGTAGGGGCATTACTGGTAACGCTAGCCTTAAGTGTTGTTAATGACCATAAAGACTACGAATTGAACGCCTGCCTGTTGTAATGCTGAGTGACTCCTGGTCTTCGGTAGGTCGAGTGATTCTCTGGACGGTTGAGTGACAGTAGGGAGGAGGACATCCGAGTGATCTGACTGTCGAGTGGATTGCACTCGACATCCTTGACTAGGGGTCCCTTGCTGTCTCTTGGACTCCTTATCTTCTAGGGCAGAGACCTTGGGTAAGGCATGTAGGCATGGCCTATGACCCTACCCCAGGTCTGTATCCTCATCAGGGTGTAACTTGATAAAGTCACCAAGTGACACCAAGTTATTCCTCTGGTGCAGAGCTGTGTTCTGTTTGATGCGTTCCAGCAAACGGTTGGTCTCCCGTTTGTTCCTCTCGGCCTCCAGCATGACCTCGGCCAGAGAAGGAGGACGAGGCAGGTTCGCATCTCTAGCTCCACTGCCTTCAGCCTGCTCCGGAGGAGCACGGTTGTTGCGGGTGTTGACCATCCTAGGAAAACAAGACAATGGTTTAGTCCAGAATGATAAGATTCTGACATAGAAATGCAAAATGTAAGGGATAATTCAGAATGCAAGATGATCATCCGTATGACATGGTAAATACAGAAACTTCTACATTTATTCCATTGTCATACACACCATACAAGGTTTAGTACAAGACCAAACTGAGTACAACTGCGGTGAAAGGAAGATTACATCTCATCTGAGGCATCCCAAGCTCCTATACATTATTTTTCTACACCTCTGGAATGTGGTACACACTAAGTCATATCCCACGAGTCACGTAGGACGGTGGATGATATAACTGTTACAATACTAGTGGTGCTACCATCAGCTCAGACATCTCCGTAGTAATCTACATAGAGATTACCCCCATGTCTTGGAAGCTGGACGTGATCATCTGGAAACAGTCAATCTTGTGGAGCCTGCGGTCCATAGGGACATGGATGTGGCCTGGTTCCAACAAACAACGGCAGACGAGGTCCACGGGGAGGAGTGATGCCCCCTACATCACGCCAATCCATACGATCTGGCAGACTAGACCGCACGGGGTACAGATCCCGCATATCCATATACCCAGTTTGCACAACAGGTGCAAACCGGGTCAAAGTGGCCCAGTGATCAGACCGGGAGTTGAACAACTCCAATCGCAAGGCATGATTTTCTCGGTCCTTATCCTCAAACATCGATGCGGTAGTGCGGAGTAGCGAGTCCTCATGAGAAGAGTCGGTGTAAATAGTTGTGAAGTAACCTTCTGCCCTAGGGAGTGACGCTGGCATATAGCGGAAATTAGTGTTCCGAAGCAAGGCAGTTCTAGCCCGCATAATAGTCATCATCGAATAAGTAGTGTCCAGCACGGACATCTCGATGGTAACCCCAAGTCCATATGAGCAATGGAGGGGTTCAGTGGATCCAGGATAGGAAGGGAATATCCTGACGGTGCAGAGATATTGGCTTTGATTGAAATCTCTATACTGCTCCTCAACGGTGTACTCGGGATACCATCGGTAACCAGCCTCGATCATTATACGAACCAACATGGCAGTGTGGCCAGGTACATCGAGGCACCGAGTCAGACGAACAACTTGATTCTGGGTGCGGGAGGCCATTTCAAACATGATGTAATGCAAAGGCATTAGAATTTCTAGCAGAAATTGGACAGCATAACTTCTGCAAATGCTCAAAAAAGATTTTGAGACAATTTGCAAAGGATTGCATAGACACTCAACAACATCATATCAAGATTCTGGGTCCATCTTAGCAACATAATGGGGTAGTAGAACTGAGCTAGGCTTGTATCCATCAATCCTATAAGGTACTACTCATTAGTAACACGTGAACCTGATAGAGAGAAGAGATCCTAGTCCTTAACTGTCGGTGTTCTGGGAACGGGGGTACCCGGACTTGCCTGCCTGCGGCCTGCAGCGTGGTTCAAGGAGTGGCCTAGTACGGCCCATCTTCGTCAATGCAAGCTCAAGACCCTCGCGAGGGGCCAAGCCTTGCAGGGCAGACGACAGGAAGCTTCCTCAGGCGCAGCCTCGTTAGGTTGGCTCGCGAGGAGTCGGAGAGATCAAGGCGGGGTACCTCACGAGGTGCCCATGACGCAAGCCATGATGACCAGAGCCAGGCGGGCGCCAGGCGGGCGCCGGCCTGCGCAGTGTCCTTGTTTCCCCTTTGGTGCAAAGGGGGCAAGCTCAGGCCAAGGCATCAGGCAAAGGTTACCATTCCGGTGAAACAAGACCAAGACCAGAAGACCGGCAGGATGGAGGTCACCATGGAGCCTAGGAAGGCGTCATTGTCAGAGTGTTTGGCAGGCGAGCACCAACTTTAGTCAAGATAAGTGTACTAGATGTTCCCCTTCAAAATGGCCAATTGTTGGCGCCCTTCCCGCTCAATATTTGGGAAGAGGACCAGGGCCTTGCCCTATAAATAGGACTAGCCACTCTCAAGGCAGGGAGATCGAGCAGTCGAACCTTACCCAGAACCACCAACACAAGAACATCCCTCGTGAGGCTGTTCTTCCCTTGTATTGTTCATCATCATCAGCCCCAGAGGGAATCCACCACACCACAAACTAGAGTAGGGTATTACACCACAATGGTGGCCCGAACTAGTATAAACCTTGTGTCCCTTGCGTTGTTCTTCGTGTAGCCTAGATCCTTTGCGAGACAACGAGACATGAGCCGGTAGGGGGAGTGATCTCCGTGCGCACCCTAGAGTTCGAACCTTAAGGGTCTGCTGGAACCCGTAATCCGACATTTGGCGCGCCAGGTAGGGGTGCGCCGGAATCTTTCTTCCACCGCCTCGCGTTCCGTCGCATCATCATCATCATGTTTGGCGACCCAACGGGCAACCCCGACCCCTGGGCGGCCTGGCCTGCCCGCACGGAGCCGCCCGCCCAGAACGACCTCAGCCTTGTGCCCCAGGTAGCTCGCGGTCCGCAGGGCGCTACGGGCCGCAGGCGACGTGGCCAGGCGTCACCAGCTCTCATGCCGCGGTAGGTGCCACTAGTAGCAAGGGCCTCAAGCCACGCCGCAACCACAGCGTCGTACACCCGACGGGAGCACGCGAACTCAAGGGTCGCGCTCACGGTGGCCCGAGAACTACTACGATGCAGGCTGCTGGAGGGCGGCCACGACGTGCTACTGGAGCGGGTGGCAGAGCTCCTGGGCTCCGCTGCCTCGGGGGCTCACCCCTTCGGCGCCCGGCTGCCACCCCAGGTCCAGGGCGGACCGCACGGAGGCCCCATACGCGCCCGCGCCGCTCCGAGCGGATCCCAAGGCCTCCCCAGCGCTAGCCTGGCCGTCAGCACTGGGCGACCAGCAGTACCGGCTCCGCCTCCAATCAACGAAGGGGCATTCACTGCAGCCCATGTATCTGGAGTGCCGCCGCGCCACCACCCCCAAGGAAGCACTTCGAGCAGGACTGCATGGCACGTGGAGCACTACGATGAGGCATTCGGGGCGGCAGCCCCGGAAGCTTATGTGCCCCACATGGTAGATCAAGGGCGTGCGCTGGAAGAAGACCA
>NC_041381.1:491720414-491752150 GCF_002162155.2 Triticum dicoccoides
GGAACCCCAAGAGAGCCTTGACGACCGCGCTGGTGGCAGCGATTATCGGGTACTGCTAATTCCTCAAGAGCAAGCTTACGCTAACCATGGGTCACAGGAGGTACAGGTCGCCTCGGCAGATGGCTGCCCCAATCCGGCAGTTTCCTACCCCTCAGGAGGAGGGCACCGGGGGCTACCGGAGAGGGGCTGAGATCCTGCCTCACCACCGCGGCGCTCGGAGCAAGGCGTCCTCAGGAGGTAGGCCCTCTGCTGGGGGGTGCCCGTCGTCGGGGGAACCGCTGGCGACCGCTCTATCCCATTGGTGGCGTCCTCGGTCTCTGGCCGCTGTTGATGGCAATAGAGTGTGGTGCAAGGCGGGGCCCTCGTCTGGCGATATGAAGCAAGGCCGGTGTCTGTGTCAAAACCGGCGGATCTCGGGTAGGGGGTCTCGATCTATACATCTTAGGCTGATGGTAACAGGAAGCAAGGGACACAATGTTTACCCAGGTTCGGGCCCTCTCGATGGAGGTAAAACCCTACTTCCTGCTTGATTAATATTGGAGATATGTGTATTACAAGAGTAGATCTACCACGAGATCGTAGAGGCTAAACCCTAAGAGCTAGCCTATGATGGTATGATTGTAATTGTGATGGGCCTTCTAAGGACCATCCTCTCCAGTTTATATAGACACTGGAGAGCTAGGGTTTACATGGAGTTGGTTACAAGGAAGGAAACGTAATATCCAGATCGCCAAGCTTGTCTTCCACGCAAAGGAGAGTCCCATCCGGACACGAGCCGAAGTCTTGAGTCTTGTATCTTGACGCTTCTATGGTCCGGACGACGAATATAGTCCGGTTGTCCGGATACCCCCTTATCTAGGAGTCCCTCAGTAGCCCCTAAACTAGGCTTCAATGACGATGACTCTGGCGTGCAATCTTGTCTTCGGCATTGCAAGGCGGGTTCCTCCTCCGAATAGTCCAAGGTTATTATCGAACACGTAGGCCGTGTCCGGATCTGCAAAATGATCTTCACATACCACCATAGAGAGAATGATACTTTAGCTGACAATTTTTAGACGACGTGATATGCCATTACAACCAGGTCATTATTCGAACCATTTTTTCACAACCAGCCACAGCGCACAATGCGAGGCGGCTTCCTTAACACGTCTTGTCAAAGCAGAGATCATGTCCCCTTATCACAGGATTCTCATCAATACGGGTATGGGTAATCCCCCCGTGCCATCAATCGTGGCGCTTGGGAAGTAAGCGATTCTCAACAGGCTAGTGGGGAGGTGCACCGCTTTCGTCACCTCTATAAAGGGATAAGAGTTCCTCATTTTTACCTGCACCTTCTTCCTCCATCGCATACTCTTGCCCTCTCGAGCTCCAGCACCCTAGTCCAGGTCTTCTCCGCACAGCTAGTCATGTCCGGAGCAGGAGGCAAGTGGGTGGCTTCCACCACGACAAAGAAGAAGATCGCGAATCTCCGGGCGACCGGATACTTGGCCGCAGATATAGCGCACCGGCTACCCGACGAGGGGCAGGTCATTCCAACTCCAGGACCCCACGAGAGGGTCGTGTTCCTTGCCCACTTCGTCTGTGGACTAGGGTTTCCACTCCACCCCTTCGTCCGCGGGCTCATGTTCTACTACGGGCTAGACTTCCATGATCTAGCCCCGAACTTCGTCCTCAGCATTAAGCCTCATTTCGGCTTGTGGCTCCAAACCTTCTGCGTGAAGCCGAAGATAGTGAGCGTCCAGCAAGCGGAGTGCGGAGGAGCCATGGTGGGCAAAATGCCTAATGTCACCTGGCCTGATGGCTCCTTTGCGGAAACCGTGAAGGGGTGGCAATCGGGGTGGTTCTACATCACCGAGCCACGCGACGCCAACTGGGCGGTGGCCCCCGAGTTCCGATCTGGAACCCCAATGCGGCTCACCTCCTGGGAACAGAAGGGCCTGTTATGGGGCGAATCTACAGAGTTGACCGGATTCATCAACTGCATCAAGGGCATGAAGGACAAGAACATCAAGCTTGTCAACGTGATCCAAGTCATGCTCATTCGCCAGATTCTACCATGCCAAAGGCGGGCATTCAATCTGTGGGAGTTCGTCCCGACCGAACACCAGACGCTCCAGAGGCTCTACGGCATGAAGCACAAGAACGCATGGAAGGCGTTGTTCAAGGCCTCCGAAGTACCTCCTCTCATAACCAAGGACTGTGGGCTCCATGCCGCACGGCACCCTACCTAGGTGAGTTCTCAGGCCGCCACCGAGTCCGGTTCTTCCCAATGTATTCATGGAGAATTCCTAAGCGATTGTGTATATTTGTTTAGGAGTATGTGGAGACAGCGGAGCGGATTGACAGTCCGGCTCCGTTGCCAAAAAGCCCAGCCAATGATCTTCTGACGAAGATGCTGGTCCCGGCGTCCTATAAGGGGCCGGAGAAGAAGGCCGATAAGAAGGCCCCGGGGACCCGAATGTGTCTCCGAAGTAAGGTTGCGCAAGCCTCGTCCGAAGACGACAAGGCACACTCCTCCCCTGAAGGGTAAGAAGAAGAAGGAGAGGCCGCCCCGTCCGGAAAGGATGGGGGGCTGAGACGGCGGACCAGGGGGTCAGGAGAGGCCCCCAACGTAAGGCCGTCAGACCCTTGTCGTCCGATGACGACGAGGCTGATTCCTCCCGCGGAGGCGGGAAGGAACAGGGAGAAACTCCACCTCCCCGTACTGGGGGAGGGAAGAAGAGGAAGGCCGCCCCAATGGGAGAGACTAGGACGTCCAAGAAGTGAAAGGTGTCCCTTATGAACTACTCTGCCATCGCTGCCGATAGCGAGGAAGGGTGGCTGCCTAGGAAGAAGCCCCTAGTGCGATCATAAGTATCCGCACTCAATCGTAATTTCGCTTGATAGTTTTGTTTATAATGCCGAACTTGTATGCAGTCCGGCCAGGGCCCATCCCAAAGTATCGTCTTCGGACGGGTCCTTGAGTGAGGTAGCAATGAACTCACTCCTTACGGCCACGTCTCCTCGGCCTGCGGACGACATAGAGGTGTTTTCCCGAAGGCTCCTGACGATGGCGGAGATGGCCCTGGAGGCGCCTCAAGGCGGCGTCCCAGAGGTCGGACTCACGGGGTTCAAGGTCCCCGCGGATCGTGTTGATGAGAGCCACCGTAAGCCGGGCTCTCAACCGAACACTGTTCCGGAGCCTTCAGTGGTTCCGGACTTAGGCGGGCAGCCCCTCGTTATGGAGGGAGGGTCGTCTATATCAAGGACTTCCATTGCGCCCGAGGCGCCGGATTGTCTGCCGGAAGCGCTTCAAGGCACTTCCCTAGATGAAGAGCACCGTACTCTTATGAGTGCGGTGGTTCAGAAGGTCTCGTCCGTCAAGAGCGGACTAATCGAAGCCTGCACCAGCCTCCTAATAGGCTTTGAGGTAAGCAGTAATAATGTGTGAAGTTACCACCTGATAGGCAGTAGCCCCTGATACTCTGTTTGGTGTTTGGAAAGAATAACCAAACGGAGGGTCAATTATAATCCGCAGGAGTCTAACAATAAGTTTGAATGTAAATAAACAGGTGGTGCTGCTGGCCGCTGCTGCTCGCACGGCCGAAATCGCCGACCTAACGCAGGACTTAGAGCGGGCACAGGGAGTGCTCGGCCTCACGAGGAGGCAGCTCGAGAGAGCAAAGGTGAATGATTCCCCTCTCTCATATAATGAATAGTAAATAAAATTTGATTGTGCTAACAACGAAATGTCGTGGTATGGTAACAGAGGACACCACCGAAGTGGCGTCTCTCAAGAAGGCCTTGTCTGAGGCCGAACACAAAGCGGCCTTGGAACTCAAGGAGCGCAAAAAGCAAGAGGCCCGAGTGGGCGAGGTACAAGAAGAGCTCTAGGAGCTCGGCAAGAAGCTCAAGTCTGCGGAGCATGAGCTTAAAGCAAAAGAGGCCGAGCTTGCGAAGGTCCTTACAAATATAAAAGACGCCAAGGCCGAAGCCGAGAGGGCACAGCAGGAGATCCAGGAGGCCAAAAAGATAGCGTCGGGTAAGAAATTTTTATGCAAAGCAAACATGTGGAGGAGGCGTTTCTTTTACTTACCCGAGTTCGGAGCTCTCCAGAGGCATTCGCAGATCTGCAACGCAACGTATCAGATGCCGCGGAGTTCTACTGTGCCCAAGAGGGGAGCTCAACTGAGAAGCTGTTCTGGTCCCAGTATGCTGGGGCGAACATTCAACGCCTTTGAGTGACCAACTGAAGCAGTTGATCGAACTCCACAAGGCGGCCGAAGTGGCTATGAAGGACCTCATAGTATGGACATGGCCTGGTGAGCTTCTGCCCACCAGCTACTTCAGCCTGATCAAGTGGATGGTGGATGCCTGTCCGCGACTGGAAGTTATCAAGCGATCCGTTTGCATTGAGGGTGCCCGCCGGGCCCTTGCCCGTGCAAAGGTGCATTGGGGCAAGCTGGATGCGGAAAAGCTAGTGAAGGATGGTCTGCCGGAGGGAAAGCCGAATTGTGTCCCCGAGAAGTATTATGATGGCGTGATGAAGGGTGCTTGCCTCGTGGGCGATGAATGTACTAAAGACATAATTTTTGAATGAATTCACCTCTGTCATGTTTGTAATGTAAAGATGAAGTTACTTGCGCTATGTAGCGCTTTTGTTATTTAGAATATTACCTTCTGTGCGACTGTTTATCAAATTTTGAAAGTAGGCCAGTCGTTGGCTTCCGCCCCCGTGTAACTAGTACTGGGGTGTTCGTGGAAAACCCGGACACTCTTTATCCATATGTTTGGTCCCTTAAGGAGGTGTCCAGTGCAGGGAACAAGGCAATCGGACTATACGGCTTTATAACCTTCACTTAGCCATAGAAGTCTATAATTTTAAATTTCGGCGAAGCCCCTAGAATCCGGAAGCCCGAATTGGGGCGCTATACACGCCTATATCGGACAAAGCCGAATTATTGCCTAAAGCGGAAAAATCTTTAAGGATTTTAAGACCTCTCGAACAGCGACCAGCTCTCCCCACATCATGCCGGACAGTTTTGTGCTTTCTCTACTGAGGTGCTCGTCCGGAAAAACCAGGGCACAATCACAGTAGTTCTCCCTGTGCTACCTTAGCCTAATTAACGGAATGTAAGGCACCAAAACAAGGGAGCCGGGCTATCCCAACTGTAACCTAAGACATGATTCCGAGCTGATGCATATAATGCTATAAATTCGGGGTGCCGCACTGTTGAAAGTGTTCGGACTTGACTTGCCGTATTGTGGGGCGCCATAAGAAGCCCATGGCAAACTAAGCGTACCAAAGTGTACGGATGCAAAATCAAATAGGCATTTGTAAAAATGGTCAAATGAAAATAATAAGCCGACGTTGTATATTGTCTCCCATTGATAAATAATACGCTTAAGCGTATGTTTACAATGAATGCATTAAGCGGAGAAAAATTGGATTATTTGACATATCCTATCCAGGGGCAGGCTACGTACACATAGCTAAAGCAGGAACAACGATCGTAAATAGATTCCACCTAGGTGTTTCCTGTTGTGCCCAAAGCCTGTTACTTCCTGGGTTTCCTCTCCTATGTAAGGCCGACAATCCGGCTCATCTGGAGAAGCTACACTAAAGCGATGTCTTTAAAGATAAAAGAAAGGGTTACGAAGCAATACCATATTGTTGACTGAGCCACTCTACGCCTCTACCTGTGCCCATGGTATTTTGAGTGCGTAATTGTGTACGCGTGGCACGAATGCTGCTTGGGTGGGACTTGAGCGGAGACCGTACTGCTAGTCATGCTCTTGACGTGCCTGCTGATCCTATTGCGGGGTGTTCCGCCCTCGCTTGACGGAGATTCAGGTTGTCGTCGCCGGATTGGTGGTTTGCCGGAGGAGGCCGCATTGTACTTCGGCCGCAAGGGCCGTAGTGTGCTCTTCTGTATGAAGAGAGCGGTCCATATTTCCGCTGATTGTTATGACCCCGCGCGGGCCTGGCATCTTGAGCTTGAGGTATGCATAGTGTGGTACCGCACTGAATCTCGCGAATGCGGTTCGTCCGAGCAGTGTGTGGTAACCACTGCGGAAAGGGACGATATCGAAGATTAGCTCTTCGTTTTGGAAGTTATTCGGAGATCCGAAGACCACTTCCAATGTTATAGAGCCCGTACAGCGGGCCTCTACTCCAGGAATGACACCCTTAAAGGTGGTTTTGGTGGGCTTAATCCTTGAAGGATCGATTCCCATTTTGCGCACTGTGTCCTGATAAAGCAGGTTCAGGCTGGTGCCTCCGTCTGTAAAGACTCTTCTGAGGTGAAATCCGTCTATAATTGGGTCTAAAACCAATGCGGCTGAGCCGCCGTGACGAATGCTAGTAGGATGATCCCTACTATCAAAGGTGATCGGACAAGCTGACCATGGGTTGAATTTGGGGACGACTGGCTCCATCGCGTATACGTCCTGTAGTGCTCGCTTCCGTTCCTGCTTGGGGATGTGGGTGGCGTAGATCATGTTGACCATTTTCACCTGGGGAGAAAAGTTCTTCTGTCCCCCCATGTTCGGACACCGGGGCTCATCGTCATCGTCGATGTGCAGCCCCTTGTCCTTGTTTTCGGCATTTAGTTTGTCGGCCTGTTTAATTACCCAGCAGTCTCTATTGGTGTGGTTGGCTGGCTTGTTCGAGGTGCCATGAATTTGGCACGAGTGCTCCAGTATGCGGTCTAGACTGGACGGTCCCTGATTGTTTCTCTTGAATGGCTTCTTCCGCTGACCGGATTTGGATCCACTGAATTCGGCATTGACCGTCGTGTCTTCGGTGTTGTCGCGGTTGTTCCATCGCTTGTGTCTGTTGCACCATAGCTTGCTGTTATTGTCACGGACATCTGACGTGCCAGAATGCGGCGTAGTGTTGTTGCGAGCCAACCAACTATCCTCGCCCGCGCAAAAGTGGGTCATTAGTGTCGTGAGAGCTGCCATAGACTTGGGTTTCTCCTGGCCGAGGTGTCGGGCGAGCCACTCATCACGGATATTATGCTTGAAGGCCGCCAGGGCTTTGGCATCCGGACAATCGACTATTTGGTTCTTTTTAGTTAGGAACCGAGTCCGGAAGTTCCTGATTGATTCTCCGGGCTGTTGAGTGATGTGGCTCAAGTCATCGGCATCCGGAGGTCGCACATATGTGCCTTGGAAGTTGTCACGAAATGTGTCTTCCAAGTTTTCCCAACTGCCAATGGAATTTGCGGGCAGGCTGTTTAGCCAGTGCCGGGCGGGTCCTTTGAGCTTAAGGGGAAGATACTTGATGGCATGCGGATCATCTCCGCGGTCCATGTGCATGTGGAGAAGGAAATCTTCGATCCATATCGCGGGGTCTGTTGTGCCATCGTATGATTCGATGTTTACGGGTTTGAACCCTTCTGGGAATTCATGATCCATCACTTCATCAGTGAAGCAGAGGGGGTGTGTGGCGCCTCTGTGTCGGGCTATGTCGCGGCGCAGTCCGGCTGCGTCTGACTGGTTCTATTCGGCCCGGCCGAATTTGCTGTTAGTGTATCCGGTATGACGGTCCTTGTCATGTGCTTCGGAACGCCCCCGTGATCCGTAGATCAATCTTGGTTGTCCTGCGGCGTTACCCAGTTTATCGCGCAGGTCCTGAGTATTAGCCCGGGCCGTAGTAAACCGGTGCAGGGCTTCAGGCTGGTATTCCGGCTGATATGTCGTTTTGTCCCGACCTCGAGGCAGCTGATCAGCCGTTTGGCTCTCGTGTCCATATTTCTCGGCTGCCAGGACTTCTGTCCATCTATCTGTGCGCAGATCTTCATCAGCTTGAAGCTGGTGCTGCTTCTTTTTCAGGCTTCTCGCAGTGGCAATAAGCCGGCGCTTGAAGCGCTCCTGCTCTGCGGGGTCTTTGGGTACGCCGAACTCGTCGTCGCCGAGGCTAACCTCGTCTTCGGAGAGGGGCATGTAGTTGTCCTCCTCCGGATACCCGTCCGTCACCTGTTCATCTAAGCTGTCATGCCCGTCTTCCCGTTCAGCCTGCTCGAAGGTGGGCTGTTCGGGGTTGTATTCATCGTCGGCACCGTCTGGATTATTATCGTCTCTGGTGCCGGTATTGCCTTGGCGGGGCTTGGAGCGGCGTTGGCGACGCCCATGCTTTGCTTTTTTATTGGAGGGGTTAGCCTCTGTTGCCTCATCGCCATTGGTTTCTTTTGGAGTGTCCACCATATATATATATCATATGAAGAAGTGGCTGTCCACCGCCATGTGAGCGGGGGCTCCTGTATGTCTCCTGCATCGTCGCCCATACCGTCGAGGTCTTCGAAGTCGAAGTCGAGCACGTCGGTTAAATCATCGATCGTGGCGATAAAGTGGGTGGTGGGTGGGCAGCGAATTGCTTCATCGCCTGCTTCCTACTTAAGCCAGACATAGTTCGGCTCAAAGCCTCCTGACAGAGAGAGAGACTTTAATGAGTTCAGCATGTCGCCAAAAGGCAAGTGCTGAAAGATGTTCGCAGCAGTAAACTCCATTACCGGATCCCATCCTGGCTCGGCTGGCTCGAGAGTGAGCGGACCAGGACCAACGGCCGGATATGAGTCCGGGGGCCCAGGGTTACAGGCCTCCATAGAGGTGAGACCTGTGTTCGGCCCCACCGCCGATGAGTGTGCGGCCTGCGGGGCAGGGTCCAGCCCTCCGTCTTTAGGCAACGCAACCTGCTCTGGATGTAGATCCGGGGCTGCTTCGGGGATGATGTACCGAGCATTGTCCGACAGCAGGTCTAGGCCGTGCTCGTAGTGACTGTCCGGCTTCCCGGCGCAAGCTCGAATCCGTCAAAGATCAAGTCTCCGTAGATATCGGGCCTGTAGTTCAAGTTTCCGAACCTGATCTGGTGGCCAGGGGCGAAGCTATCGATCTGCTCCAACTGGCCAAGTGAATTGGCCCACAATGCGAAGCCGCCGAACACAAAGATCTGTCCGGGGAGAAAAGCCTCACCCTGGACCGTGTTATTGACGATTGAAGACGCCATCAAGCCTCGAAGTGATGACAAAGAGGAACTCTCAATGAAATCACCAATGTCGGTGTCAAAACCAGCGGATCTCGTGTAGGGGGTCCCGATCTATACGTCTTAGGCTGATGGTAACAGGAAGCAAGGGGACACAATGTTTGCCTAGGTTCGGGCCCTCTCGATGGAGGTAAAACCCTACTTCCTGCTTGATTAATATTGGAGATATGTGTAGTACAAGAGTAGATCTACCACGAGATCGTAGAGGCTAAACCCTAAGAGCTAGCCTATGATGGTATGATTGTAATTGTGATCGGCCTTCTAAGGACCATCCTCTCCGGTTTATATAGACACCGGAGAGCTAGGGTTTACATGGAGTCGATTACAAGGAAGGAAACATAATATCCGGATCGCCAAGCTAGTATTCCACGCAAAGTAGAGTCCCATCCGGACATGAGCCGAAGTCTTGAGTCTTGTATCTTGACGCTTCTATAGTCCGGACGACGAATATACTCCGGTTGTCCGGATATCCCCTTATCCAGGACACCCTCAGCCGGTACCTATGAAGAAGGCCCAGTGCCTGTGAAGCTCGCCGCCCCGTGACACTCTAACGTAATAATTAGTGGGGCTGTACACGCCCCGGAGTCTCCAGAGAGCCGCCCTCGGGCCTCGGGGGCTCCCGCCCACGCCCAGTGGCAGCACTTAGCTCCACGCTGGTGAGAAGACGTCGAAGACTACACTAGGTGCTGGAAGCGGCCTTTTTGCTGCTTTGCCTTTCTCTTAGTTGTTGAATTTCCTTGGTTTGAATTTAAGTTGGATTTGAGCTTGCGACTTGCGTGTGTTCGGGGAAGGGGTGTTTAGTCTCATTCAAGCAATCTCTCGCGTTCTGGCTACCGCTTTTCGTCCATCTAGCTTCAGCTGCCTCCCCTCGTGAGCCCCTCGCGAGTCGGGCCAGGCCAAGCATGCATGCAGCCCGGACTGCTGTCGCCGCACCCTCTCAGGAGGTTCTCATTACAGGTTCAGTGGGTTCACTAAGGAGGCACTCGGGACACTGCGCCCCCCCCCCCGCAGGCTCGCTTAAGACCCACGCGGGTCAAAGGTAAACAAGTAAACTGAGTCATCACGAGGCCAATTGCTTGGCGTAAGCATGTAGGTGACATCATGTCTAGAAATATGCTAACTGCAAGTTTTTACACGAGGGGCTCCCCCTCCCAAAATGCTCTTACAACTTTCAGGGCCAGGCCCGTACTCTCTCTGTGGAGGGTAAAAAGCAGGAATAACGCGCGATCAATCGGATAAATCCCTCAATGCATCTTCAGGGGCACCTCCGGAGTCATCACTGGCCTCGCCGGCCTCGCCATCGCCCGCTACGTCACTGCCATCAGCATCCGGATCATTCACCACACCGCCCTCATCGGCAGCCACGACCACGCCGTCATCATCAGTGGTGAAGGCCCTGACGAGGGTGTCCATGTTGTCTTCCACCCAGTGCGCCAGATCGCCCCGGATGGCCACGAGTACCGGTGCGATGGCAGCGTCGAAGTCAAAGAGGGGGTCCCTGTCTTGGAGATAACTAAAGACGCGAGAAAAAGCACGTCCAAGCAGGGCACGGCTCCTCTCCTCCACAAGCCTGTCGGCCGTGCCCGAGCAAAGGTACAATAGGGCAGCCCCTTGCTGAAGGCTGCGTGGAGAGGGATCTCCAGTCAGAATCATAAGGACCTTCCTCAGCACTTCGGGCGCCAGACCTTCCTTCTGGAGCCTCATGCGGTCTTCACGCCCCCCAAAGGCCCACATCCGGTGGGAATGACGCTGGAGAGGTGCGATGCGGCGCTGTAGGAACTCCTTCACCACCTTGGGCGCCATCACGTCAAGCGCCCTCAAGTTCCCGAAGCGACGCCAGACAAAGGCGAGCCGGAGGCTCGTGAGCATCTCATGGCCCCAACCCCGAGTTGGGGACAGCGGGCATGGTTGGCTCCGAGAGCAGGGGGCTGGGCACTCTGACATCCACGTACAACCACCGCTCCCGGAACCCAGCCACAGGAGGAGGAAGGCTAAAATCGACCCCTAACACAGCCGTCTTCGGCGCAGCAAGGAAACCCATGCACCCCGAGCATTGAGTAGGGTCGCTAAGGCGCAAAGAGAAGAAATGGAGCAACAGGGCAACTGAAGGAGGTATGCCCACCATCGCCTCGCAAACGAAGGCAAAAACGGCAAGGAGAGTAATGGATTCGGGACCCAAGTGCATCATGTGGATCTGATAATGGGAAAGTACAACATTTAAGAAATCAGAAAAGGGGGGAACCCGACCCGCCCATAGGGCATCGGCGAAGAATCGGACCTCAGTGACTACTCTGTTGAAGGAGGAGTGAGATGCAGGCCAGACCGTCGTCCTCCCGCACTCATTGAAGATGGTGGCGATAGCAGAGCTGACCTTGCCCAAGGCCTCTAGATTGAGTATGATCGACCGGTCGATGGCAGGAGCCGCCGACGGTGATGAGCGACGAGAAGGCGCGGGCTTCTTCCCCCTCTCCTTCTTCGTTGGCGCCATAGTGATGGGAAGAATTTGAGATTGGATTGGAAGCAAAGGTTGGAGCTCAAGGGGGAGGAAGAGGAGGAGACGCGTGAACGGTGAATAGAGGGACGACTGTGTGTAACCACGGGTCCGCCTAGCTGGGTGCAAAATGAGTAGCGTGGGGAAACAGGGACGCCCACGTCCAATCAACTGCCACACGTCGCCCAAGGCTGCATGCTGTTGGGGCCCGCGGCTCTTCGCACTTGCCCCTTCGCTTCTCTGCTAAGCCATGTCCGGGCGTGCCTTGGGCCCGGGGGCTACTGTCGGCGTTCTGGGAACGGGGGTACCCAGACTTGTCTGCCTGCGGCCTGCGGCGTGGTTCAAGGAGTGGCCCAGTACGGCCCATCTTCGTCAATGCAAGCTCAAGACCCTCGCGGGGGGCCAAGCCTCACGGGGCAGACGACAGGAAGCTTCCTCAGGCGCAGCCTCGCCAGGTTGGCTCGTGAGGAGACGGAGAGATCAAGGCGGGGTACCTCAGGAGGTGCCCATGACGCAAGCCATGACGACCAGAGCCAGGCGGGCTCCAGGCGGGCACCGGCCTGCACAGTGTCCTTGTTTCCCCTTTGGTGCAAAGGGGGCAAGCTCAAGCCAAGGCATTAGGCAAAGGTTACCATTCCGGTGCAACAAGACCAAGACCAGCAGAGCGGCAGGATGGAGGTCATTGTGGAGCCCAGGAAGGCATCATCATCAGAGTCTTTGGCAGGCGAGGACCAACTTTATTCAAGATAAGTGTACTAGATGTTCCCCTTCAAAATGGCCAATTGTTAGCGCCCTTCCCGCTCAATATTTGGGAAGAGGACCAGGGTCTTGCCCTATAAATAGGACTAGCCACTCTCAAGGCATGGAGATCGAGCAGTTGAACCTTACCCAGAACCACCAACACAAGAACATCCCTCGCGAGGCTTTTCTTCCCTTGTATTGTTCATCATCAGCCCCAGAGGCAATCCACCACACCACAAACTAGAGTAAGGTATTACACCACAATGGTGGCCTGAACTAGTATAAACCTTGTGTCCCTTGCGTTGTTCTTCGTGTAGCCTAGATCCTTTGCGAGACGACGAGACGTGAGCCGGTAGGGGGAGTGATCTCTGTGCACACCCCAGAGTTCGAACCTTAAGGGTCTGCCGGAACCCGTAATCCGACATTAACCCCCGGTGGAAGAATGGACTGACTGAGATCAGAATGCCATGAGGTAAAGGAGTAAAAAGAACCTAACGTTCCATCCCACAATCAATTCCCCTACATATGACTAAAGCATTTCTAGACTGAACATCGACCAGTTTGGCTTGGAGAACCTATAGGCAGTCCGGCTCTGATGCCAACACTGTCAGGACCCCGACTCAATGCCACATCGATCTAGCATGTAACACCTCATATCACTGTGCGGCCTCATGCACGGTATTCCGACGGGTGTCGCCTTACCTTGCTCGAGACCGTTTCCTCCTTTTGGCACACATATATGATAGTGTTGCTTGCATCCATATGACAAGGAGCCCGGGCTGACATGGCTAGTCGTGAACCCAAAGTGGCGCTAACTTATAGGGACAGGCATACATGACCTAGTAACGAACGGGTCGGTCATCAGCGAGTGAATCCGAGCTATAGCACTGGGCTAGCAGGACTCCGATAAACCGGGCTATAGCAGGCTAACAAGACTCCGGTAGTCATTGCGTGACATTTCGCCGTAGGGACAGACACAGGAATGAAGAAGGACAATGCCGGCCAGCCTAAGTGTTCCGGAGTAGTAGAAAGCTACCATGGCTTAGTGGAAGAACTAGACCTTTCCCGGTAAGAGAGGCTACCAAGGATAAACAACTAGATAGTCAGATCCCACACATACCAAGCATTTCAATCATACACACAATATGCTCGATATCTGCAAATACAACATGGCATCACAACATGACTCTACAACTCAAGTACTTTATTTAAAGGCTCAGAGAGACATACATATAATACACACAAGTACGGGTCACATGACCCAACATTCAAGTCATACAAACATACAAGTCAACAACGGAAGTAACATGTCTGAGTACAGACAACTAGAAAATAAAAGAGGCTTGAGAAAGCCTGACTATACTACACGGTCCATCGTGAGCTTAGGATCACCACCTGGGCTTCAGCCTACTAGTCGACATCGATGTCTATGAAGAACCCATCAGAAGGGGTTGCAATGTCTTCTGTAAAACATAAATTGACCAAACATGAGTACAAAGGTACTCAGCAAGACTTACATCAGATCCTACATGCATGCACATTATCAAGAAGGGAGGTGGGGTTATTGCAGCAAGCTAGCTTTGACCCTTGGCTAAGCTATCTTACGAGACTCCAACTTGAAATTGTTTTGCGCACACAAGTCCACTACACACCACTTCAATACACTACCGAGGATCCACCTCCGCCATCCTACGAAAGAGCCATCCTCGGCACTCACGCTTATCTTGAGGCTTTTAGTGGTATCCATTTACTTGTCTATGAACTATATAGGCAACCAAGTAGTCCTTTACCACGGACGCAGCTATTCGAATAGATGATGTTAACCCTGCAGGGGTGTACTTCTTCAGACATGTTTCCACCACTTAGTGTCTGCACACGTCATGTGCTCGGCAGACTTCAAGCGAAAGCCGACGTGGGTGTAGACCACGACCTACCTAAACACCTAAGTCTCTAGTCTAGGTTTATCGCCTATTCAGGTTCCATCCACAGGGAGTCCGGCTGAGGTTTCCACATAAGGCCCCGGACGATGTGTACAGGGTTCCGAGACACCTAACGGGTGCCCGGCATACCCGGCCACGTACCTACCGCATCACAGCCCACCCCGAGGGTCAGCGCTACCCACGGCCTCCAGTAAACTACAAACACCAGAAACTACTTGCAACTCCTGGACAGAGGACTAGGGTGGATAAGAAGTCGAGCGAGTCAATTAAGGATCCCAATGTATGGTAGTAGCTAATTCTTAAATCACACATACAGATCTCAGTGCTTAAGGACGGTTCCAATGAAACAACCCACCATGTACTCCTACATGGCCTCTCATCGATACCTTTACCAAATCGTGTTCAACACATCACTCTCATTACTGACATGATCATTTCACTCTAGCCCATCACCTAGATGAACCAGACCTGACACGACTCTAAGCATAGCAGGCATAGCAAGGTAGGAAACACATACACATGGCTCAATCAACTCCTACACATGCTAGTGGGTTTCATCTAGTTACTGTGGCAATGAAAGGTCATGCAGAGGAAATGGGTTCAACTACCATAGCACACAGCAGTTTGAATCACATTGTCTTAATGCAGTAAAAGAGAGCAAAGGTGAAAACATGGGATTGTATCGATATGATCAAGTGGTTGGTTGCTTGCCTTGCGGGTCCGTGGACTGGTATTGCTCCTCGTTGGGATAGTCGCGATACTCTTCGGGGGAAGAACCTGCCGCAGAGAGCACTGATACACAATCATCACCAAACAATGTGCAACAATATGATGCATGCATGAGACATGGCAAAATGTGTGTATTGGGCTAATGCAACTAAGACCAGATGGGTTTGAGCCATTTTGAATCAAAGATTCAAGTTCCAAGCTCATATATGGCCCTTAATAGTGCTTTATCATGTTCTGCAGTAAACAGCAGGTTAACATGCTTAAACATGCATGAAACCAGTACATATGGATAGATTGGATTTTTTGATCATTTTTCATATATAAAACTTTGCATTTGGAGCTATAGATTAATTTCTATGAATTTTTGAAGTTTGTAGTATTTTCTGGAATTTCATGTACAAGAATAATTCCAGTAATTTGAGTTATTGTGTCAGCATTGCGTCAGGGTGACGTCGGCGGTCAATGGGGATGGTCCAGGTCAAACCTAACCAATGGGTCCCACATGTCAGTGTCATTAGACTAACTAATTTTAGTTAGCACTAACCCTAGGTTAATTAGCACGGCTGGGCCCCACCTGTCATTGACCTAGGGGGTCAACCGGGTCCACCCGGGGTCAAACTGGGTCAGCGGGGTCAAACCCACTGGCGTTTAGCCACCGACGAGCCAAACGCGGCGGTGCAGTGCAGGATTCATGCTTCGGCGACCAAAACGACGATGGAGCACATCTACGTGGCGCAGGGAGTGAGCCGCGTCAATTGGTGGCAGTGGGTGGAGCTGGGGTGGCCGGAAACAGCGCCGGCGACGACCTTGGTGGTTGCCGGAGTTCGGGCGAGCTCGTGCTCGTCGCTAGGATGCACAGTGAGGTGCGGGAAGCGGTGTTGTGGCCTCTTGGGGGTGCGGTAAGGCTAACGGGTGGGGTGGCATGGTCGTTGTGTGGGCGGAGTCATGTCGGTGACGAGCTCGATGGCGGCGCATGCGGGTGAGCTTCATGCAGTCGCTACGGTGCTCGAGAGCGAAAACGGAGAGGATGGGGGGTAGCTAGGCTCATGGTGGTCATGGAGGAGCAGACGACGAGGTCGGGATCGAGCTGCTGCAGCGGTGACGGCCAAAGGGATCTCCGGTGACGCGCGGTGAAGACGGGGTCGGTGGAGGCGGTGCAGAGCGTGCGAGCGCTTGGAGCTCGGCTAGCTCGACGGAGCGGACGACGGCGGGGCTCGTGGACATGGTGGAGCGGCGCGAGGACGACGGTGGGCGCGGTTACGGCGTCGGTGCAGCGACAACTGCGTCGGCCATGGCGGGAGAGGGCGAGAGAGAGGACGGGGGGAGAATGGGGTGCCCAGGGGCTCGGGGCAGCACCGAGGAGGCCCTTCGAGGCGTTGCGCTGGCGCGGGAGATGCAGGCAGGCAGGAAGGTGGCATGGCACGCTCGGCGGCATCGCGGTGTCCCTCCTCTGCCTACTGGCAGAGGTGGGTGATGACTGGCACGTGCCAGGTGGGCCGGCCCAGCCAGGTAAGTGGCCTCTAGCCTTTCTCTCTCTCTCTCTCTCTCTTTTCTAAATTGTTTTCTGTTTTTCTAATTTTCTGCAACTGTTGAGCTTTATTAAAAATACTAAAACGTTTCCATAAATCCTGAAAATAATTGTGGGCTCTGTTGGGATTATTCCTAACAGCCCTCACTTAAATCCAGAATTATTTGGGCATTTGAATTATTTTATAGCATTTAAATGCCCAAAAGTAAATAGGTAATGATTTAATCCAGTGACCTTATGTGTCCTAGAAAAGTGTGAACCAATTTTGGCAGAGGTTGTGGACCAAGACAAAAATGATGGACATTTTAGAAGGGCATTTCAGGTTCATTGAAAATATTTTTAGTAAAAGCCTAGTTGGTTTCAGAGGGGGCTGGGGGTTCTGTCATCCCCATTTCCAGTTTCTAATGAAAGGTAAACATGATGCAACACTCTAATGCATGAGCTAGCTAGGGTGTGACATCTACGCCGACAGGTCCCGGTCCCCAGGCAGGCTGCAGCCGTCGCTGGTATGCCAGGTCGCGATGCTGTGGTCAAGGCCAGGAGGTGAGCGGCCCAAGGTCCAATAAGAGCCCTCGAGTCGCGATGCTCGGGAGGTCCCCTTTAGCGCGCAAGCAGCCGCCGAGAGGTGAGAAAGGAAGCCACCGTCACCGTCACAGGGCCGCATCAAGTGAAGATTACGCGTTGTAGCGATTAGCTATTCCAGGTGCGAAACTTATCTTGGTAGTGTGGAGTCGTCCCCTTGTGTTGTGCCAGACTTGAGCTTCGGCAGCCACGGTGTAGCTAGGTTGGGCCCGTGCGAGCCTTCCCTTTCTTCCCCGCACTCTCCTTCGTGCTCTACGTCCTCAGGTCCCGGCCCTCGAGCAAGCTCAGCCGCCGCTGGTATGCCAGGTCGCGATGCCGTGGTCAAGGCCAGGGGGTGAGGTCTGGAGAGCTAGTAAGAGCTCCTGAGTGGTGATGCTTAGGAGCCCCCTGTCAGTGTAAAAACCGGCAGATCTTGGGTAGGGGGTCCCGAACTGTGCGTCTCAGGCTAATGGTAACAGGAGTCTGGGGACACGATGTTTACCCAGGTTCGGGCCCTCTCGATGGAGGTAATACCCTACTTCCTGCTTGATTGATCTTGATGATATAAGTATTACAAGAGTTGATCTACCACGAGATCAGAGAGGCTAAACCCTAGAAGCTAGCCTATGGTATGATTGTTGTTGTGTCCTACGGACTAAACCCTCTGATTTATATAGACACTCGAGGGGGCTAGGGTTACACAGGGTCGGTTTACAGAGAAGGAGATCTACATCCGAATCGCCAAGCTTGCCTTCCACGCCAAGGAGAGTCCCATTCGGACACAGGACGAAGTCTTCTATCTTGTATCTTCACAGTCCAACAGTCCGGCCAAAGTATATAGTCCGGCTGTCCGGATACCCCCTTATCCAGGACTCCCTCAGTAGCCCCTGAACCAGGCTTCAATGACAACGAGTCCGGCCCATAGATTTTCTTCGGCATTGCGAGGCGGGTTCCATCTCCGAACACTCCAAGATAAATTCCAAACGCAAGGACCGTGTCCGGCTCTGCAAGAGAAATTCCATATACCACCGTAGAGAGAATAATCCATGAATCTAATCTGCTGACAACTATTTGAAAAGCGCCATGGTCCGGCTTTTATTCGAACCGTTTTTACAACTTGCTACCGCACACATCACGAGGCGGTTTCCTTGGCACGTCTTGTCAAAGCGGAGATCGTGTCCCCCTTACTATAGGATCCTCATCAATACGGGTATGGGTAATCCAACCGCGCCTGTTGGCATGACTCCGTGTTTTAAGGTGAGTCCAGAATGACCACGTTTGGGGACGCTTGATATTCTTCCCCCCTTTATAAGGGAGCCGAGGCCTATCCCTCTATCTCCACGCTCGCGCATCTCGCACCCTGAGTTCCAACACCCAAAGCTCGAGCCTAAGCACCCCGGATCTTCGGTCATGTCCGGATCCGACCATCAAGGCTAGTGGATGGCTTCCTCTATCACAGAGGAGGATATTGCGAAGCTCAGGGGGGGCGGGTATTTGACCGCCGATGTCAACCACAGGCTTCCTGCTCCCGAATAGGTTATCCCCACTCCCGAGTGCAATGAGAGCGTCGTATTTGTCTCCCACTTCCTCCGGGGCTTGGGTCTTACTCTTGACCCCTTCGTGAGGGGGCTTATGTTCTACTACGGGCTAGATTTCCACGATCTAGCTCCGGATTCCATCCTCCGCATCTCGTCGTTTATCATTGTATGTGAAGCCTTCCTCCACATCGCCCCCCACTTCGGCTAATGTCTCAAGACTTTCAATGTGAAGGCGAAGATGATTGAGGGGCGACACGCAGAGTGCGGAGGCGCCATAATAAGCAGGAACGTTGATGCCCCGTGGCCCGAAGGTTCCTTCCCGGAGGTATCTGATTTATGGCAACACAAGTGGTTCTATGTCACAGCTCCTCGAGGCTCAAAGTGGGCGGCCGCGCCCGCCTTCCGCTCGGGTCCTGCACCTCAACTGGCGTTGTGGGCCAACGTGGGACTGAACCGGGGGCCTGTTCGAACGATGTACCAATACTACAAAGCCGCATTCGGGAACTCCTCGAGGGACATTAGTCTTGTTAAAATAATCCAGGTAATGCTAGTTTGGCGGGTCCTACACTGCAAACGTCGGCCTCTTCGGATGTGAGAATTCAGTCCAGAAGGTCCGCGAACCATTCAACACTTCTTCGGCATGACGCCCGAAGGGATGTATAAGTTGTTCTTCGGACCACGAAAAAAGTGTCCGGACACCATCGAGGATGCGGGCCTGAGCTGCAATCGCCTAGATACCCAAGTAAGTAACCCTATAACCGAACGCTTTTCTTATATTTGTCACAGCATTGTTCTGAATACTGTCCGCAACCAGGATTGGCTTAGTAAGGCGGAGAGGATCAGGTGTCCGGCCCCGCTTCTCGAAGGCTCGCCCGGTCCGACAATGGCCAGGATTCTTAAACGAACACTAAGTTAAGTGCCACCAGAGAAAGATGAAGGGAAGAGTAGGGAGGCCAAGGGTGGGCCTCACACATTGCGCATACGATCCGGGGGAATTAAGATCTCCACGGAGGAGGAGAATCGGGGAAGCGAATGTGAGGTTTCCTTCCCCCGCGGGAAGAAGAGGGCTGCTTTCGAAGACTTGGAAACGGGGGTGCCCAAGCAAGGGAAGAAAACTTCCCCAAAGGGCGTTCTTACTGCACCATTCCTGCTAACAGGCCGGCCCTCCAACGAGCTGTAAGTTAATAAATAAGAAGCTTTATCGCTTTTTTCTCCGAGGGTAATAACTGGGACCTACTTTTTTTGCAGTCCGGCTAGCAGCTCGTCTCAACATGGTTCGTCCTCGGGGGATCTTCTTCCGGAGATGATGGGGAGTGAAACCCCACCTACCTCTCCGCCCTGTGAGGCGGACGACCCTGAGGTATCGTCACGGAGGAGTCCAGATCCAATGGGGCCAGAAGCTAACACTTTGGCCGCCCCGATCCTAGCGCGTTCGGCTCCTGTGGTGGACAATGAAAAGGATCCGGAAGAGTCGGATGTCCGGCCGAACACGCTGACGGGCCTCCTAGAGTCAGCTGCTCTCTCGGAGGATCATCGTACACTAATGGGTACAGTCTTGGAGAAAATCTCCTCCGCCACGAGCGGGTTAAATGAAGCTTTTAAGAGCTTGCTCAAAGGCTTTGAGGTAAGCAGCAAAGTACGCCGTTTTTGGTTGCGCCACATGCGATAGATTTGCTTTGTATAGATAGTATCCCCTGAGACTGCGGTTGCCAGCCGATGGCGGCAAATGGAGGATCACAATCCCCTGTAATCATCGCACTTGTGTTGGTGTGCAGGTTGCTAAGGATCCGGCAATAGACCAGAATATTGAGCTTGTGGAATTAAGGCGACAAATTGATGTAGTAGATACCGACGTCGCGCTTATAAATAAGCGGATTGACGAGTCACATAGTATGTGCTTGTTTTCCTTATTTGTTGTAAGAGATTGTAAGGAGTTTGTAATAACAATATAATGCAATGTGGCCGGAGGCGGAGCTGCTGCCATTGAGGCCTAAGGGCGGAGCTTGCCCTAGCCAAGGAACAAGCCCGGGTTAGCAATGCGGCTTCTCTAAAGGCAGCCGAAGAATTGAAAGCCGAACAGGCCGCTCGCCTTCGAAGAGAAGATAAGATAGCCGAGATGGTTGTGGAGCTGAGGGACGCTGCCGGCCGGTATGAGCTTCTCGAAAAGGAGAATCAGACAAAGGCGGCCGACCTAAAGAAGGCGCTGGATTCGGCTAAAGAGACGCGTTCTCAGATTAGAGACGCACGGGAGGAACTTCGACAAGCCGGAGAAATCGCAACCGGAAATCCTTATTTGTTGCGAATGAAATTTTTAGATCCAAAGTATGGTCCATTGGACAAGCTATGGAGCGCCGCAGACAAGTATGCGGACTTGGTGAAGAGTGCAGTTGATGCGACCAAGTTATTCAAGGATCATGAAGATAACAAAATGGAGAGGATGCTCTGGTCGCAATTTAGTGCCCCAATGCGCTCCTTACCCTTGAGTGAGAAGATGGCTGCTATAGCCGAGCTCCATAGGCTGTCCGGCCTTGCAATGAGGTCTATAATAGACCATCTGTGGCCGAAGGAGCCGAAGCCGGACAATTACTTTGGTTTGGTGCAACAATTATTTGGCGCCAGAGCGCGAATAGATGCTGAGAAGAGGTCGGCATGCATAGAGGGTGCGCGGATGGCCCTTTCCCGTGTGAAGACATACTGGGCGGACATGGATGCCACCAGTATTGCGACCCGGGGTCCGGCAGGAAGCCAAGACCCAGCCCAGCACTATTTTGTGCATGTCATAGAAGGTGCCCGTAAGATAGAGGCTCGGTGCTCTAAGGACGTCTTGTTTGAGTGACAATTCTATTAATTGTAAACAGTTATGTGTTTAATTATAGATGCTCTTTTTTTATACTTTTGCCTGAAAGTATTACCATGTCTCCTTGGTGGTTGTGTATGTATACATATAACGTGAAAGTTAGCAGTCGTTGCCTTTAGCCCCCACGCATATAATGCGGGGGTGTTCGAAAAAAAGAAGGCATAAACACACTTGATCCAACGTCTTGGTCCATTAAGGAGGTGATCACACGTCGAACCAGGCAACCGGACTATATACCTGTTGCACTTTTCACTTAGCCATAGGAGTTTGAAAGGTGGGGCTACTATGTAGCCCCTGGTACTTCCGCGAGCATCCGGATACGGTGCGCGTACTTGACCGGGAAACCGGCCCTTCGTTAATGCGGAGGAATCCTATAGATTCCGTTGAGTCCTCGAGTGGTTGACCAGTCTCTCACTGTATCATGACAGTCAGTTTTCGGCTTTCTCTACTGATGTGCTCATCCGGAATAACCAGGGCACAATCACTTTAGTTCTCATTTGGCCGCCTTAGCCAATAAAATGGAACGTAAGGCAGCAAACCCAGGAGCCGGGCTAACCCAACATTTGACCAAAGACATGATTCGGAGCTGATGCATATAAGGCCAAACTCGTGACACCGAACACTCCCGAAGGTATTCGGACTTTGTGGCATATATTGGGGTGAATGACGCCCTTGACCCTATAATTCTAGGTACGTGCATTAATCTGTCGTGGCAAAAAGCCTATAACGCCAGTATCCCTTATACGTGTATGAAATACCTATGGGATGTCAAACAACAAAAGACAGTAAAGAAGGTTTACACAGGGGCTTAATCTAAAGAGAAACCTGTGAACGGGGCCCTGTTGCACGTCTGCGCCTTTGTCTCTGTTGTGCCGTATCCTGAAAGGGTGTTGCACTGGTAGTGTCTGTAGGAACAAAAACTCATGAAAGGAAAAAGAGTAAGTGTGGGAAAAGTTAGTTATGCTCGATGGATGTTCGAGGTATTTGCCTATTAATAGGGCGAGCCGAATTGTGGGCTTTGTTACATATTGTGCAGCCCCTCGTATTGTTTATGGGGACACATGTACAACACCTGGCTCAGGTTTATCCGAGCTATCATGAAAAATGGTGTACTAGACTCGTCTAACCGTGTCCGTGGCCTTGACAACCGGTCATGGGTTCCGGTGGGAGAGGCCGCCTAGAGTCCGGCAGCGGGAACTACCGCATACTACTATTTGTTTCCGCTAACCATGATGACGCCGCGTGGACCGGGCATCTTGAGTTTAAGGCAGGCGTAATTCGGTATTGCCTTAAAGAAAGCGAGGGCCGCTCTTCTAAGCAATGCATGATGATCGCTGCTGAAGGGGATGATGTTGAAGAGGAGGTTCTCGCATCTGAAGTTGTCAGGAGAACCAAATGTCACTTCTAATATGAGGGAGCCCCAGCAGTGGGCTACCACGCCTGGAATCACTCCATTGAAGGTGGTGTTATTTTAACTTATTCTGGATGGGTCTATCCCCATCTTGCGGACGGTGTCTTGATATATCAGATTAAGACTACTGCCGTCGTCCATTAGGATGCGAGTAAGATGATATCCATCAATTATTGGGTCGAGCACCAAGGCAGCCGATCCTCCATGCCGGATACTGGCCGGGTAGTCCCTGTGATCAAAAGTGATCGGGAAAATTACCCAGGGATTGAATTGGGGGGCTACAAACTCTGCGTGAGTTACGTGTACCATGTTTACCGTTTGGACTTCCGGTGGGAATTTTTTCTGGCCCCTGGTGTTCGGCTGGCGAGGCTCATCCTCGTCTTTTCTTGGTGTTTCCCTTCCCTTGTGTTCGGTGTCTAACTTGCCGGCCTGCTTGGAAACCCAACATTCTCTGTTTGTATGATTTGCAGGTTTGTCGGGAGTGCCATGGATTTGGCACAATCTGTCCATGACTTTGTTCAATCCAGATGGTTCCTCTTTATTGCCCTTAAATGGCTTCTTTCCTTGACCAGGTCGAGAGACCCTGAATCCAGCATTGACCGCCGTATTGTCCGGACTGTCGTTACTTCGATGTTTGTGCTTAGTGCACCGTGGCTTCCCATTGCCATCTCGGATTTCGGATGTGCCTGGGTCGCTGGTGCCTCTACGGGCCAACCAGCTGTCCTCGCCCGCACAAAATCGGGTCATGAGGCTTGTTAAGGCTTCCATCATTCTCGACTTTTCTTGGCCGAGGTGTTTGGCAAGTCACTCGTCTCGGATACTGTGTTTGAAGGCCGCTAAGGCTTCAGCATTCGGACAGTCGACAATTTGATTTTTCTTAGTGAGGAATCTATTCCAAAGCTTGCGGGCCGATTCTCCGGGCTGCTGTATTATGTGACTTAAATCGTCAGCATCTGGAGGCCGGACATAGGTTCCTTGAAAGTTGTCCCTGAAAGCGTCCTCAAGTTCCTCCCAACTTCCAATTGAGTTTTTGGGGAGGCTTTTCATCCAATGACGAGCTGGTCCTTTTAACTTGAGGGGGAGGTATTTGATGGCGTGAAGGTCATCCCCACGAGCCATGTGTATGTGAATGATAAAATCTTCAATCCAGACCCCAGGGTCTGTTGTTCCGTCGTATGACTCTATATTCACGGGTTTGAATCCCTGTGGAAATTCATGATTTAGCACCTCATCAGTGAAGCACAGGGGGTGCAAAGCCCCTCTGTATATGGCCGTGTCGCGGCCTGCTGTCGGCTGTTGTTGTTCCCGGTGTTGATTCCGGACTGGTATTCGATTGGTATGATCGTTGTGGTGACCATAATCCCGCGTCGGAGCACGTCCTCTGGACCCATAGGTGGATCTGGCCGCACTGGCCTTTTTGTCCAGGAGCTCTCGTAAATCGTGTGCGGTATCAGTGGCTACTCTATCGCGGCCGTGGGGTGGCTGGTCCGGCTGAGTAGTCGTGTTGTTTTTTGGACGAATGGGCGCTGCGGCTTCGTCGTCGAATTCGGGTAGCAGTTTGCGCTTTGGGTAGCTCTTTGTGCGGTGATCGTCGCCACATTTCCCTTCGGATTCCAACACCTTGTTCCATCTTCGGCTGAGCGTGTCCTGCACGGCCTTGAGCCTTTGCTTCTGCTTCTTCAGGCTCCGCACTGTGGCCAGGAGTTTTCTGCGGAGGTTATCTTGTTCCGAACGTTCTTCCGGGATGATGAACGCGTCGTCAACCGGACTATTCTTCTTTTTCGAGGTAGTATGATTAGTTCGGCCCTCTGGATTTCTGTGATCGGGCGTCTGCTCCGGGCTGTGTTTGGTGTGACCTGGCTTATCCTGCTCCATCGCTGGGTCCCTATGGTCGTTGTTGCCTTCGGAGTCAACCGAAGTGTCATCCTGTTTTAGGTTGTTATCGTTGTTTTTGCTATGACTGGACTTGAGGCGGCGCCTGCACCGTCGTTTTTGCTTTTGTCCGGGGGGTTTATCCTCAGTTGTGTCTTTTTTGTCACCATTGTCTTTCTTGGGCGTGTCCACCATATAGACGTCATGTGATGAAGTGGCAGTCCAGCGCCCCGTGGATTGTGGTTCTCGATCGTCCCCTGTATCGACGTCCATACCGTCGATGCTATTGGGGTCGAAGTTAAGCATGTCTGTTAGATCATCGATAGTGGCTACAAAGTGGGTGGTGGGTGGGTAGTGATTTTCTTCATCCTCCGTATCCCCCACGGGCCGGACATAGTTCGGCCAGGAGTCTCCTGACAAAAAGAGAGACCTTAATGAATTTAGCACGTCTCCGAGGGGTGAGTGCTGAAAGATATCCGCGGCAATGAACTCCATAACCGGGGAACAGTTAGATTCGATGGGCACGAATGCGCGCGGTCCAGAACACACTACCGGAGATGAGTCCGGGGGTCCGGAGGTATAGACTTCCTGAGAAGAGTAGTCTGTGTTCGGCTCCAACGCCGATGAGTGTGCGGCCTTCGGGGCGGGGTCCATCCACCCATCCTTGGAGGGCACGACCTGCTTTGGCACGAAGTCCGGAGCTATAGCGGGTGCGATGTTCCAAATACCGTCCGATTGCAGATCTAGGTAATGCATGTCGTGATTGTTCGGTGCTCCTGATACGGGCCCGAATCCGTCGAAGATCAAGTCTCTGTGGATGTCGGCAGTGTAGCTTAGGTTTCCAAACCTGATCTGTTGGTCGGTGGCGTAGCTATCGATCTGCTCTAGATGGCCAAGCGAGTTGGCCCGCAGTGCGAATCCGTTGAACACGAAGAACTATCCGGGGAGAAAAGTCTCGCCCAGGATGGCGTTGTTGAAGGTTGGAGAAGCCATCGAGCCTTATAGCGGCGACATAGAGGAACTCTCAACGAAAGCACCAATGTCGGTGTCAAAACCGGGGGATCTCGGGTAGGGGGTCCCGAACTGTGCGTCTAAGGATAATGGTAACAGGAGACTGGGGACACAATGTTTACCCAGGTTCGGGCCCTCTCGATGGAGGTAATACCCTACTTCCTACTTGATTGATCTTGATGATATGAGTATTACAAGAGTTGATCTACCACGGGATCAGAGAGGCTAAACCCTAGAAGCTAGCCTATGGTTTGATTGTTGTTGTGTCCTACGGACTAAACCCTCTAGTTTATATAGACACTGGAGGCAGCTAGGGTTACACAGGGTCGGTTTACAGAGAATGAGTTCTACATCCGAATCGCCAAGCTTGCCTTCCACGCGAAGGAGAGTCCCATCCAGACACGGCACGAAGTCTTCTATCTTGTATCTTCACAGTCCAACAGTCAAGCCAAAGTATATATTCCGGCTGTCCGGATACCCCCTTATCCAGGACTCCCTCACCCCCCTTTTAACGTGCAAGCGGATCGCATAGGAAAGAGGGGGAGCTCGTGGTGCCACCCGCTGTAGTCTTCAGGAGGTTCCTACAAATCAGCATGAGAAAGGCACAGGTTGCCATTATGATTGCCGGCCGGCCATCGGTTGCTCCGAGAGAGAGGGTGAGGGCACTGAGGGCCTGGTGAGGTGATGCGCGCGAGGCTGCCGCGGCCAGAGCTCGACCGCTCAGATTTGTCGGTGTTGCAGGGACGGACCCGTGCGCAAGTGTCATGCCAGCATGAGCGGTTCCCGTGGTAGATGGCAATCGAACAAGTGGTAACCACAGGTGGTAACTTCAAGGAAAACCACCTTAGGTAAATGTAGGATGGATACATGCCACTGGGTCAGACCCATGTGGCTCGGGGATGATGCAGCCCGAGGGGCACCCCCATCAAGGTAAGCTAAAAACATAAAAGGGATACATGCTGCTGGGACGGACCCACGTGGCCTGGGAATAATGCAGCCCTGAGGGTGCTCCTAGCTGAAATGAACTTGGAGGATGTCACCTGGTTCCGTTGTAGAGGGGGTGTTGGAGCAGCTGAGGACGTGCGGTGAAGGGCCGTCCCTCACGAGCCACCGGGGCCCTGAGCCTCAGGAGGCTCTGGGGTCCAGGTGGTTCCTTGAGGACTGTCTCCATCTCCGCCAGGACCGCATGGTGCCCAGCCTCCTGAGCCACTAGGATGCTCCACAGGTCACGCTGGTAGGTGGCAGCCGCATTCGGCAGGCCGGAAGGCATGCGAACGTAGCTGTGCGGCGGACCCTCACAGTGTCCCACGCGCGAAGGCTAGAAGCGCTCCTGAGATGCGGCTCGATTGAGCCCTGGGATGTCGACGCAAGCGTGCAGTCCACCATCCTCACCTGGATGGGGAGCCGCGCCGGGCAGGCGGTGGTCACCGCCCATGGCCCTTGCTTCCTGAAGCTCCTGAGTGATCTTAGTGATGAACTCCTGAATATTGGGCTCTCCTTGCCCTGTGCCCTCCTGAGGGAAACGTGCCGCGAAGCACGCCTCCAAGTGGTTCCCGAGCGCCTCCCTCGTGATGTTCGCAAGGTCTGAGGCCCTCCAGAAGAGAGCCCCTGGGCCCTACCTGAGGAGGGCGCCGGGCGCGCCTTCCTATGCGATGGAAGGAGGTGCCCCATGCACGGGCACTGATCCTGATGCGGCACCACCCGAGATGTCGACCTCCTGAGGCCCTGTGCGGAGCGGTTGCCTCTTCTTCTTGGGGATGGCCTCCTGAGGGTTCTCGCCCTTGCTGCCTGAATCCTCGATTGCTGTAGCTTGGAAGGCGCGCTCGAGGGAGCACACCGCATCTCTCTCTTTGCAGGGCACCGTGATGATTCCGTCGCCTCCTGGCATCTTGAGGACGTTGTAGCCGTGGTGGCTCACTGCCATGAACTTGGCCAGGGCTGGATACCCAAGGATGGCATTGTATGGCAGGTGGATGTGGGCGACATCGAAGTCGATGAGCTCAGTGCGGTAGTTGTCGTGCTGTCCAAAGGTGACAGGGAGGCATACCTGCCCTATCGGAGTGGTGGAACCGTCAGTAACTCCTGAGAAAGGCTTGGTAGGCTAGAGCTGGTCATATGGAACTTGAAGGTTGTCAAACATCTCGACGGACAAGACGTTAAGGCCTGCGCCGCCAACGATGAGGGTCTTGGTGACGTGCACATTGCTGATGACTGGGGAACGGAGCATCGGGAGGATGCCAGCAGTAGCCGCGCACTTGAGTTGATCTGCTGAACTGAAGGTGGTGGCGCACTTGGACCACCTGAGCGGGTGCGTGGCCTCAAGCTTGGGGAGGACTACGTTCACCTCGTGAGCGAACTGCTTGAAGATGCGCTGAGAGGCTGGGGCCTGAGCTCCGCCCAAGATGCAAGCGATAGCACGTGGCTCCTGGAATCCCCCAACTCCCTCATCCTGATGATGGTCGTCATTCCTTCTCGGCGGTGGCGGCAGCGGAGGAAGGCCTGTGTTACCCTATGGGCGGTCCTTGCAAGGCTGATCCCTCCAGGCGACCTCACGAGGCTGGTCCCTCCAAGCGCCCTCGTGAGGCTGGTCCTGCCAGCGATCCTCACGAGGGCGGTCACGCCACTCCTGGCGAGGGCCACGGTGGTCCCATCGTCCTCCGCCACGTCCTCCTCCTCGGCCGTAGCCCCGGTCGTTGCGCTCGGGGCATCAACCAAAGCGTCCTTCTCGATTGGCCCTGAGCTCCTAGTAGTTGTTGGTGTTGTGGGTGTGGAGGTTGTGGTAGGCGCAGAACGGTCAGCAGCCCTTGGACGACTCCGACTGGTCCCTGCAGCGCTTCGTGTCTGGCTCTGCGGCGAGCACGACCACTTCTTTGCACTGTACGTCCTTGGCCTTGGTCTTCTTTTCTTCTGGGTCAGCAGTTGGGAGCTCAAGGAGGGAGAGGCGTCCCTCCTCAGCTCTTGCACACTTAGTTGCCAGGTTGAACAGCTCCAGGGATGTGCACAACTCCTCGTGGATGGCAAGCTCCTCCTTCATCTTGACATCGCGGACGCCATCAGAGAACGCTGAGATGATGGCCTCGTCCGTCACCTTGGTGATCTTGAGGCGGACGCTGTTGAAGCACTGGATGTATTTCTGTAGGGTCTCCCCAGGCTACTGCTTGTTGCGGCGCAGGTCACCCGTGGCCGGTGGGCGGTCGCGAGTGCCCTGGAAGTTGGCGATGAAGTGGTTGCGCATCTCTTCCCAGGAAGAGATTGAGCCAGGAGGCAGGTTCAGGAGCCACGAGCGGGCACCGTCCTTGAGCGCCATGAGAAACTAGTTCGCCATGACTTTCTCGTCGCCGTTGGCCGCCTCGATGCTCAGCTCGTAGAGCTGCAAGAACTCCTCGGGGTCGGGGGTGCCATCGTAGTGAGGAGGCAGGTCCGGCTTGAACTTTCCCAGCCAGGCGACGCTACGCAGCTTAGGGGTGAAGGCGCGCCAGCCTGCTATGGTCACCGGGGCCCTTTGCTGATGCGGGGATTTCTCTTGATGGCACTTGCGCACACCGCTAGAGGCAGTACGCGATCTTTTCATGCTGGTGCAAGAAGCACGGGGGCGCCTTCTTGAGGCCGAGGGATCTCTTGAGAGCTTCCTTCTCCTCGTGCGGGCGCCGGACACAGCGGGTCACGTCTAGGGGCCACGTGCCTTGGACCCAGGGCGCAGTCTTGGGGCTGAGGTGGTGGAGGCGCTCCTTGAGCCACGCCGCGTGTACTCGGCAAAGGGTGAGGCAACGAGAGGGATGGCACGGGAAAGCCCCCTGCGGCGCTGACGAGCCCAGTGATGCGGGCGAGCCACTCCTTGTAGAGGTCGTCGACGGGGCGGTAGCGCAGAAGCTCACGCGCCGTAAGGAGCGTGGCCTATGCGTCCGTGGGAGAGCGACGAGCATGGGATGACGAACCGGCTATGGTCAGCGATGGAGTGGCGGTGTGGTCGTCCTGCCACACCGAGGGGTGCACCAAGGATGCTTGCTGCTCGTTCCCCGCTGGGCCGGTTGCGGCGTTGGCGGCACACGATGGAGAACGACGGGGAGGCCCTCCGACAGGAGCCATCTGGGCGACGCCAGCGGCGAGAGCGGCCCGACGCTTAGCGCGGGCTCAGCGAGTGTCGGACATGGATGCAGCGAAGCGACGGGACGCGGATCAGCGGAAGGAAGACTTCGGCACACCCATACCTAGTGCGCCAAATGTTGGATATCAGGTTCCTGCAAAACCCTTGAGGTCCGAACACTAGGGTGCGCACAAAGATTTCCCCTACCGAATCTCGCCCTCAGCCTCGCCGCGATCCCTAAGCTTGTCTAGACGAAATCACAGCACAAGAGACACAAGATTTATACTGGTTTGGGCCACCGTTGTGGTGTAATACCCTACTCCAGTGTAGTGTGGTGGATTGCCTCTTGGGCTGATGATGAACAATACAAGGGGAAGAACAGCCTCCTGAGGTGAGGTGTTCTTGTGCTTGGTGGGTGGTTCTGCTCAAGGTCAGATCTCTCTCTGCCTTGGTGGTGGCTAGCCCTATTTATAGAGGCCCTAGTCCTCTTCGCAAATATTGAGCGGGAAGGGATCCAACAACGTCCATTTTGAAAAGGGACAGCTAGTACAAGCTATCCTGACTAAAGGTGGTCTTCGCCTGTCAAAGGCTCTGGTGATGACGTTGTTTTGGGCTGCACGATGACCTCCGTCTTGCCGTCCCGCTGGTCTTGGTCTTGTTGCACTGATATGGAAACCTTTGCCTGATTCCTTGGTACTCCGCGCCTGCGCTTGCCCCCCTTAGCACCAAAGGGGAAACAAGGACACTGTGCACACTGGCGCCCGCCTTGCGCCCCACCTAGTGTTGGTCGTCATGGCTTGCGTCACAGGAACCTCGCGAGGTACCCCCTGCCTTGATCTCTCTGCCTCCCTCGTGAGCCTGTCTGGTGAGGCCGCTCCTGAGGAGGCCTTGTGTCGTCCGCCCCGCGAGGCTTGGCCCCTCGCAAGGGTCTTGAGTGTTTGGTTGATGAAGATGGCACTACTAGGAAATGGGCTATAGATGGAAATGACACTAATGGTGCACCAGACATGTGGTGCGCCATTAGTATATACTAATGGCGCACCACCTTCTGATGCGCCATTAGTGTTGAAACTACTAATGGCGCACCCTGCCCACGGTGCGCCATTAGTACCATTTTTTTTTGAACTAGTGCGCCTGTCCAAACATACTAATGGCGCATCCACTGGTGGTGCGCCATTACTAGTTGTAACTAGTAATGGCGCACCAGCCAGAAGGTGCGCCACTAATGTTATTTTTTTTATTATTGTTTTTATTCCTTTTTTGCAAAAGTACTAATGGCGCACCACCAGGGGGTGCGCCATTAGTAACCTGGATTACTAATGGCGCATTTGTTGCTGGTGCGCCATTAGTAAGTGGGCAGCAACAAGATATTTTGGACAGCCTCTCCTCCCACACTCACTTTCTCCCCACTTCATTCTCTCCACCGCCTCCTCCTTGTCTCGGGTGCCTCCTCTTTTTCACCTCATTTCCACCATAGATTCATTCAAATTAAGTGGTTAACTTACCTTGTTTTGCTAGGTAAGTAAGGGGGGAAGCTATATTTATGTTGTTCTCCCTACAACAATGTGCACATGCACTTTTTATGGCCTAGCTAGATCTATGTATGTTCGTGGTGTTGCATATGTTTGTGGTGTTGCATATGTGTTTGTGTTTGGAGGTGTACCGGTATTTGAAATGCGATAGTTGCCAATATTTTGCCGGAATGTTGATTCATTTCCGTTTCGGCGAGAATTTTGGCATTAAGCATTCTTTTTGGTCCTATTTTTAGGGAAAGTCATGCCAAATTTTTTCTTGGTTCTAAAATATCGTTTTGCTCTACCCCGCAGGCGACCATGGTCCGCACGATGACCGAAGGCATCGTGAATAGGTTTTTGAGGTCCGTGAAGGCCGAGATGCTTCAAAAGAACGAGACGGAGATAAGATGTCCGTGTCGAAGATGCAAGCTGAA
>NC_041381.1:491752561-491756049 GCF_002162155.2 Triticum dicoccoides
GGTGATGCTGTACACAGTCATCATGTAGAAGATGCAGGACATGATGATGATGCCGGCGGAGCAGACGACGCTAGACCATCGATGGGCTGGGTGCAGGACCCTCATATTCAAGAGCTGCTTCTCAAGCAGACGGATAACGCAAGAGCTGCCGCCCGAGAGAAAGCCAAGATGGATCAACTTGAGTTAGACGCGGTTACTCCATTTTATGAAGGATGCAGGCCCGAGGATACCCGCCTGAAATTAATGCTCATGGCTCTGGAGATGAAGGTAAAACACAAAATGACCGATGCATGCTTCGACGAGAACATGTCATTCTGGCACGAACGTCTTCCCAAGGGGAACAAGTGCCCGACCAGTTTGGAGGAGGCGAAGAAAATTGTGTGTCCTCTGGATTTACCGCACGTGAAATACCATGTGTGCATGAACAATTGCATCATTTATCGGGACGAGCACGCGGAGTCTACCATATGTCCGGTGTGCGGTGTCACTCGATACAAGAAGAGGAAGAAAGCTCCTCGAAAAGTGGTGTGGTACTTTCTGATCACTCCTCGTCTGCAGCGGTATTTCGCGGACCCTAAGGTAGCAAAGCTCCTGCGTTGGCACGCGGATAGGGAGGAGAAGAAGCGAGAAGATGACGCAAATGATCCGGAGATAGATAAAAAAGACAAGATGCTGAGTCACCCTAAGGATGCGAGCCAGTGGCAAGCGTTGAACCTGGAATACCCAGAATTTGGGAACGATCCAAGGAACATCATGCTGGGCGCGAGCACCGATGGAGTCAATCCGTTTCGCAGCCAGAGAAGCACACATAGCACCTGGCCTGTGTTCGTGTGGATGTACAACCTTCCCCCCTGGTTGTGCATGAAGAGGAAGTACATTCACATGAGTATGCTAATTGAAGGGCCGAAACAACCAGGGAACGACATCAATCTGTATCTGGGGCTGCTGAAAGAGGAGATTGACACGCTGTGGAAAACGCCAGCCAATACGTGGGACGCTGCAGAGAAAGAATATTTCCCTATGAGAGCCGCACTGCTCACGACGGTGCACGACTATCTCGGTTACAGATATCTTGCGGGGCAGGTAGTCCACGGATTTTCTGGATGCGTAAGGTGCATGGATGACACAACATATCGCCAGCTAGATAGAGATCCCGGGTCTTCGAAAACCGTGTTCATGGGACATCAAAGGTGGCTTCGCGACGATGACCCGTGGAGGAAACGCAAGGATCTGTTCGATGGTGAAACCGAACCCCGAAAATGCCCGTGTACGAGGAGCGGCGAGGAAATAGACAAGCTGTTGAAAAATTGGAAAGACTGCCCACTGCCGGGAAAGAAGCAAAAGGCGCCAGAGCCGCTGCTGAAGGTATGGAAAACGAGGTCTGCTTTCTGGGACTTGCCGTACTGGAAGATCCACCGTGTGCCTCACAGCCTTGATGTCATGCATATCATGAAGAACGTGTGCGAGAGTCTGCTTGGTACCCTGCTCAACATGCCAGAGAGGACCAAAGATGGGCCGAAAGCAAGGGCAGACTTGAAATCAATGGGCATCAGGAAGGAGCTTCACGCTATATATGATGATGATGATGATGATGATGATGATGATGATGATGAGGCGAAGCAGGACACAGAAAGTCGTCGCAAAGGCAAAAAGGCCAAGAAGACCGGAAATGACTACCCTCCTGCGTGCTTCACTCTAAGCCAGGAGGAGATCGAGCAGTTTTTCACCTGCCTCCTAGGAGTAAAACTTCCTTACGGTTACGCGGGGAAGATAAGCAGATACCTAGACCCAGCGAAGCAGAAGTTCTGCGGGATGAAGTCTCACGACTGTCACGTGCTGATGACGCAGATACTTCCAGTTGCAATCCATCGAATCATGGACGCGCACGTCCGTGAAACGCTATTTGGCCTATGCAACTTCTTCGACGTCATCTCTCGGAAGTCGATTGGCGTGAGGCAACTCAGAAGGCTACAGGAAGAGATCGTGGTGATACTATGCGAGCTTGAGATGTACTTCCCGCCCGCATTCTTCGACGTTATGGTGCATCTACTGGTCCATATAGTGGAGGATATCATCCAACTCGGGCCGACGTTCCTGCACAGCATGATGCCGTTCGAAAGGATGAATGGTGTCATCAAAGGATACGTTCACAACATGTCACGTCCAGAGGGAAGCATAGCCAGGGGCTTTCTGACCGAAGAGTGCATCTCCTACTGCACGAATTATCTAGGCATCGAGAACCCCGTTGGTCTGCCCGTCAACAGGCACCTCGGCAGGCTCGCTGGATGGGGTCACCGTGAGGGTCGCCGCGAAATGCATGTCGACTTCGAGGGTCGACTCGCCGACTTTGAAAGAGCAAACCTAGTCGCGCTACAACACATAGACGTGGTCGATCCTTGGGTGGTAGAGCACAAAACCTTTATTAAGAAGACGTACAATGACTGAGGCCAATAGAGGACGGACGGAGATATACTCAAAGAGCACAACTCATGTTTCACGCGTTGGTTCAAGCAGAAGCTTCTGTCGTACCCTTTACATGAGGATTCTTCCGCGGAAGTACAACTCATATTCGCCTTGTCACAGGGCGCCGAGCACAACCTGATGACCTATGAGGCGTACGATATCAACGGCTACACATTCTACACCGAGGCCAAGGACATGAAGAGCGATGGTTATCAGAACTCCGGGGTAACGATGGAATCCTACACCGGTAACGACAAGGACAGATACTATGGAAGGATCGAGGAGATCTGGGAGCTGAGCTACGCTGGAGAGAAGGTCCCGATGTTCCGTGTCAGATGGGCCAAGAGCGTCCTAAAAGAAGACCGGTATTTCACCACCATGGTTATACCCGAAGCCAAATCCAAGACCGCGGGCGCAAACGTCACCGCGAAAAATGAGCCATGGGTACTGGCTTCCCAAGTGGACCAATGCTTCTTCATTACCGACCCGTCAAAGACCAGTCGTGTTGTCGTGAGGAGAGGCAAAAGGAAGATCATCGGAATGGATGGAGTAGCCAATGAGCAAGACTTCGACAAGTACGGCGACCCGAGGATCGAACATGACGACGATGATGAAGTAGCAGTATACACCACAAGAAGAAGCAGGACCATCCTACCTAAAGGACGTCCGTTCCACAGAAGAACTCCATTTGTGAAAAAGAAGGGCAAGAAGATTGTTAACAGATAGCTAGCTAAGATTGATTGTATTTAAATCGTAGCCTTCATTTCTCGATTGTATTTCATGGGCACTTTTTGAACTATCATGAATATTTTTAAATTTCATGGACACTCGATCTCGATCCCCCTCCATCTCGATCGCTATCCCACCTCGCCAGATCCGGTCCCCCTCGCCGCCGAGCACCCCCCGGGCCACCGGCCGCCGCCGCCGACCCCCCGCACCCTCGATTCCCCTACTCAACCGCCGCCGCCGACCCCCCGCACCCCTCCCCTACTCAACCGCCGACACCGACCCCCCGCACCCTCCCC
>NC_041381.1:491756194-491782952 GCF_002162155.2 Triticum dicoccoides
CCGCTCCACTGGCATTACTGTTTGATGATATTTTTTAAAAAATTATTACTGTCTTATAAAAAAAATTACTGTTATGATTTAAACAAGTTTGAACATATTTAAACACAAATAAGTATCAAACAGCATTTTAAATGCATAAATTTTTTTTTGTGGAGCCTAGGAATCGAACCCAGGACCTCCTGGTGTGAGAACTGGCACCTGACCAGTTGAGCTAGTAGAGGGGAGTTGATGTGGATAAGGTCAGGTGGGAGATAACCTGTTGGCTCGAGCGGAAATAAAAAAATACTTATGGCGCACCGAGGGGTGGTGCGCCATTAGTATTGTGGCCCCCTACTTCGTATCCCCTCTCTCTCCCTCGCCCGAGCCCTCGCCCTCGATCCCCTCTCTCTCCCTCGCCCGAGCCCTCGCCCTCGATCCCTTATCTCTCCCTCGCCCGAGCCCTCGCCCTCGATCCCCTTCCCCTCTCCTCTCCCGACGTCGCCGCCCCGCCGCCCTCGACGCCGGCAAGATCCGCCGCCACCTCTGCTCGAGCTGCAACCATCGACCACGCCGCTGCTCGCGTGCTTCTTCTCTCCCGCGACCCCGCCATTGAAGGTCTCGCAAGGTCCTCTTCTCCTCCCCCTCCCCCTTTGTTCGATTCGATTGTGCCGCCGTCAAGGTTCCCTGATGATGCTGGTTCCTCTCGCGCGTAGGCTGCACGCACCTCGGACCGCGTGTGCCTAGTTCTTCCCGGGACGCTGCCCCGACCCTACTACCCACGCCATCAGGGGAGCTCGTCAAGGTATCATCCCCCCTCTCTCTCTCTGCTCTCTCCATCTCTCATGCTCTGGCGTGTTTTTTTCCTAAGGGACGAAACTATGTTCTCTTGTTGCTATTGCTAGGTGTTTTTGTCTGCCATGTACATAAATACCTAGAGTAGTTGATTAGATGCAGAATTCTTTGTTTGTTGAATTGCTGAATTGGAAACTGTATCATCTGGTCTGCGTGTGACACGCCATTTTAGCAAATTCTTTGTTTCTCTTGTTCCATTGATACAATATCAGATCATGTCGATGCATTGGTCTGTATCCAATTACTCTGCTTTGCACTCCCGGTTTTTATTGTATTAAGAGTATCAGTATCTAGCGGTCTGAGCATTGGTCTTTGGATTTAGCTTCTATCAACTGTGCTGTCTATGCTGCAAAATTTCAATATGCTCTGTCTATACTGCAAAGCTGGTAAACATGGAGTTTCCATACTTTATATCTTAAGTGAAACTGAGCGTACTATCGATCCTTGTTCCGATTTTATTAGTTTGACTTTTGGTTCAACCAAATGAGTAATCAGAGTTTAGTTGCTACTGTTAAGTGAAACAGATTCTTTCACTTGTGTCTGTACCAAGATCAAATGTGTGGGGAGTTTCTCTTTGTTGATATATTATTCCAAGAACAATTGTATCAAGGAAGAATATTGACTAAGGCATTATTGCAGAGATTCTGAGAATTAGCAAACGATTTTGTGTACCGTCCTCTGTTCTTTCTTATTGGTGCGGTGATTGCTGAACACTTGTGCCAAGTAGCATTTTTTCCTTGTATAATTATATCGTGGTTGACTGAGCTGCTACTTTTTCCTTGTAGAAGATCGCAGGTCGAGTGGGAGGGATCCAGTTGCGATGACACCGAATCACTAGCAAGGCAGCTGCCTAGAATAATAGGTTGACTCACCTATATATACTACTATCTTGCATCTCTCTCTTGTTTCTTCTTCTATATACTACTATCTTGCATCTCCAATTTTTAAGTAATCTTGCATATGTTAGAAACTACATATATGGTCTCCGGTTTTCTTACCTCTACTCTAAAACACCAACGCATCAACAAAAGAAGATGGTATTTTTGTTACGCTTTCAGTTCGTGTCAGCAGGGAGATATAATGTTTTACAATCTTTCTGGTTATATTGGAGTTAGGTTTTTTGAATATGAGTAGCAGTGACTTGGATATACCTTATGGAGTTGTAACAGTTTCTCTTGGTGCTTAGGCGCATTTTCTTTGTGTAACTTGGTTTAAAAAACAGAACCTTAATCAGCATGATCCTCTGACCTTAGAAGCAAAATAATCGATCTGACTGCTAGGAATCAGATGTATGTTTTTTAGCATCCCATCAGACTAGTTATGCGTCGTACGATTTGTTTCATCTCATATATGTTGAATATAATGCCAGAAAAGGTGCTTGGGTTAGTCTGTTAACTAAAAAAGTTCAGATTCAGAAACCTGTAATTTCTACTTTTATGCCTCTGTTACTCCAGTCAAAATTTTATGTTTGATGCCCATGGTAGTTGAGCTCTCACCTCACCTCACGCAGCATGCATGATGCCACAATGTCTAGTACGTACTGCCAAGCAACTGGCAAATAATTATAGCTTAGAATAAATAAATCTGATGTAAGATAAGCATGGCATGAGCTTTAATTAAATAGCATAATACACGTTGGTAGTCCATCTCTCTCAAAAAAAAATACATGTTGGTAGCAGATGATAGATACCAATCCATTGGATCATCAGACATATTAAAGTCTTTTTTTGAGCCCTTATTAGCTACTCACACTATTTGCCCCGCGGTTTCTCTGTCATGGCTACCAAGTGATTGACGGTGGGCTAGAAAAATAAAACCACCAAACTATCAGTAAAAGATGTGAACCAACATCTTTCATTGTTATGCATATCAAACACCAAGGGTTATTTTCACTTAAAGTTTTAGAATGGGTGCATTACAATTCAGTCTGATATCTAATAAGACACTCTGGGCTGATATAATTATGGAACAGAACCAACCATGATAAATAAAAGGTGATGTTGTCTATGCATTACCAAAAATGTATCTTTGTGAACAAATAAATTGGTACCAACAGCAATGCCATCTTACTGTAGAATTAGAATACATGGACATGATCAGCTCAGCTCCCAAACTGCCATTCATCACATCAATTTCACATCAAAATTTTATGTTGGTCTACCTAGTAGATGCCCATGGTTTGATTTTATGTTTGTTCCTATCAATACAAATGTTGAGCTATGTTCCATTTTTACTGTTCTTTGTGATAGTTTTTGCAACTTTACTTCCCATCTTAAGGCAAGCCCCATTTTTACTGTTCTTTGTTAGCAGAGCTGCTTGTTTCTAAGAACTTTGATACTATTTGGATCCAAGTTAAATGAGCACATAGATGACAACAAAAAGTTCAGATTGTAAAATGTTCATTTTGCTGCTAGTGCCCATTTTGAGTAATTGCTTAGAGGGATGATCCTGTGTGAGCTGGTGGAGTGATTTGTTTTCTACATAAAGCTCTTTAGTCATGCTGGTTTTCGTGAAATACACATGAAGCTTCACCAGCTCCTGTGGGTGTGGGATCCATGTGACATGTGACATTGCATCCATGTCCACCTGGGATAATGATTTTGCAGGTACCCCGAGAGGCCCTTGAGTTTGCCGGAATGTCGATTATCTTCCGTTCCGGCAAATTCGGGTACTCCATATGTCCTATTTTCAGCAAAGGTCATGCTGAAATTTTCCGTGAATTTTAGCATGACTTTGCTAAAAATAGGACATATGGGGTACTTGTGACTAATGCATGGGCCGGGGTATCTTAGTAGTTAATTAAGTAGGATCAAGTGCCCCGGCGTACTTGTGACTAATGCATGGCTTTTAGGGTGCCTCGGTGTCGATAAAAACCGAAATGATGAAAGGTTAGGCTTTTAGGGTGCCTCGGCGTCGAAAAACCCTCAATGATGAAAGCTTAGATTTTAGGATGCCTCAGTGTCGACAAACCCTAAATGATGAGACCATGATCTTGTTCCTTGACAATAACCAACTTGTTGACCAAACTTTGTTTCTATTTAGAGAGAAACATGGCCCACAACGATGAGGCCGGGGGTTCGGGCGGTAAGGCATTCTGGGAGTTGTCCCAGGAGATGGAGGAACAACCTCACTTGTATGAGGCCGCCGCCTTCCCCACCGATCCTGAGACCACGGATGGTGCCGCCGAGGATGACCACACTGATGCCACCACTGATGGTGCCGCCGAGGATGCCACCACTGATGATGGCGGCGCACGCACAGATGGCAGCCAACCGAAGAGGCAACGGAAGGACTGGCGCCCGATCGTGCTCCGCACCCTCAAGGAGGAAGTTACTGAAGTGGACTCCAACGGGAATCCAACGGCGCCCGAACGAATAGTCAAGGGGTACTCGCTTCAGCTCGGGTGCATTGTCCGGAGCACCGTCTCGATCAACACCGAGAACCTGAGGCATCCTGACTGAGGGAATTTGCGCAACCTCCTCTTCACGAAGCAGCACGAACGATACAAGTTCCCCGCTGAATTTGAAAACACAAGCCTCAAAGGGAATAAAGTGAACAATGCTGCCCTCACGAAGATGAGCAAGGCCATGTCTACTTGGAAAAGCAATGTGAAGAGAATGATCGAGAAAGGTGAGAGTTATCAGAAGATCAAGGAGAAAAATCCTTCGATCACCGAAGATGACTACAACGACTTCAAGATCAATTGCTCGAGCACCGCAAGCTCCCAATCAAGTGAGTGGGGGAAACAAATGCGGGAGCTGAACATAGGGGAACACACACTCGGTCCCGGCGGTTACAGAGTGGCGGAGCCTATATGGGACAAGGAGGAGGCGGACCGTGCCGAGCAAGGCCTACCGCCCCTCTTCAATAAATACGGTGACAAGCAGACCAGGAACTTTGTCAGGGCCCGGTACAAGAAGGACCCGAAAACAAAGGAGCTTACCACGGATCCGAAGACCAGGCAGCTTGAGCTTGTTCTGGTAAGGAATACACCCCCGCGTAATTAGCTCCATATGGTTGCATTCTAATTAATGAAGCCAAATTTCTAAATGGTTCACATTCTTTCCGCAGGCGACTGAAAGCAGTAGCGCGGGGTCGACTAAGAGCAACCCTTGGGACACCACTCTAAATAGGGGGTTGAATGTAATGAAGAACAAGGATAAGCTCAGTAAGCCGACGTCAGCTGGTCGTGTGGCCGGCAAAGGCTTGTCGACAAAATGGGGGTCGTACTATACCGCTGGTGTGCGGAAGGAGAAAAAGACCAGCTCGGAAAGCCAGGCGCGAGAGGTTCAAGAACTCAAGGCACAGGTGGCGCGGATTCCGGAGATTGTCCAAGAGCAAGTGGAACAACGACTCGGAGCGACGATCACCGCCCTTGTGCCTAGCTGGATCTCGGGGTTGAGTGCGTAGATTGCGGGCGGCCAACAGGGGCCGCCCCCGATTCCTAGCTTCACGGCCAGCAACTCGCATAATGTGATGGCGGGGCCATTGGTGCCTCCGGCGGAGGAGACATTGGTGTCTCCGACGCCGGCACGGGAGCTTAATGCACCCGGGTGTACGCCGGCCGGCACCTCTGTAGCAAGCGGCACCTCCCTCAACTGCACGCCCGCCGTTGGTGGTGCGTCGACATTAGCCGAGCTCGACGCCATCATCACGGTAACTAATTAAGCCTCTCTCGGCCGAGGACTTCATCACCTTGCCTTTGACTGGGCATCCCTGACGCCCTACATGTTTTCGCAGGGCGCCGCCGACGTTCCGTGCACTCTCCTCCACTTCGTGAACAACGAGTTGGTCAATGTCGCCAAGGGCAAAATCATTCAACCGGGCAACCCCTTGTTCCACGGTACCCAGATGCCACCCAACTTGTTTAGGGTTCAACTGGTTCGGGTGCTGCCAGGCTGCGACGACTTGTTACCTCCGATTCGACCCGTCGGGGCCGACGATGAAGACGTGATGACCCTCAGCGCCTGCCTGAGCTGGCCCCTGCTTTGGCCGAAGAGCCAGATTCGTTTGGGGGTGGGGGACACCACCCCAAAGACAACACTGCCAGTCGTGTCGGCGCCAAGTCGGCCCCATGGCAAGACCGCCGTAATGGTGCCGGACATCCCTATGCCACTGGATCCAAACATGCATATGGCACAGGATCAGAACGACGACGACGACGACGATGATACATTTGGCAACGTCGATCAGTACTTTGCCGATCATGGGTACGATGGCGACTTCATGGGGCCTCCTTCTCAAGAACCAAACCCAACAAAAGACGTGTGCGATCTAGCTGGTACCGCGGAGAAGCCAAGTTGCAACAGGCGCCGTCTGACGTTCAGCTCTCAGGAGACGCCTCCAGCTGTCGACTTCACCGAGCCTCAGATAGGCGAGGTGCGAAATATTATCAGCCCCAACACACTCAAGAAGGCGGTCTGTGAGCAGAACTCGATCCCATTACAGGAGAAGAAGAAGGCACGCAAAAGAAAGACTAAGAAGGGTGCGAGCCAGCCGGCACCGAGTACGTTCCGTGCTCAGGACGGGCCACCTTCATCACAGGATATCTCGAGGAGGGTGCATGTGGCGGGTAGGGCGATGCTACCGACAAATATGCTCAATGCTGCAACCGGTGCTATGCGGAGTCTGCATGACAGTGTTCTTTCTTTGGAGAAGCGGCGTCTCAGGGAGAAGGATGTGGCATACCCAGTTTTCGCGGCCAAGGTGCCAGAGGGCAAGGGCTTTGTGGATAACTCCATCGGGCGTACGATCGTCCTGCGTTTTGATGACATCCACGCTATGTTGAACCTTCATCCGCTGCACTACACCTTCGTTCGGCTATTTTCGCTGAGTATGGAGATGCGGATCATTCACGACAAGACCCCGGACATCGTGATAGTCGACCCCTTCTACATGCGTGCCAAGATCTTGGGCAGCGCTGGGGACCGACAAGTCGCGAGTTCTTACCTCGAAGGCGTCATTCTGGCAAACCAAGATAAGGATAACTTCCTCGTGCCTTACTTTCCCGAGTAAGTCCTCCCCTCAACCGGCCCGTAACATATGTATTCTTAAATTTCGATCATTTTTCTTTTAACATTCCGTGTTTTCTGCAGTGACACACGTTGCACGCTCATCCTCCTAAGCCCCAAATATTCCATGGCCACGTATTTCGACCAGGACCGTCAGTCGAACGTAGACTACACAAATGTCAAGAAGGTTCTTGATGATGTTCTCCCCGGCTACGCCAAATCTGGAGGCACCTTCACCAGGCCTATTCGTGAGTACGGCAAGCACGTGTTCTCCCACAATACGACGTTCTGCTGTGTCAAGCAGCCGCCTGGCGGTCAGAAGGGTGCCTACTACGCCATCCATCACATGCGGGCGATCGTACGGGACCATCATCAACTTCTGCTACCGAGTAAACTAAAAGATTGGGCCGCGAGCGTGTCGGCAATCCAGGACGCGGACCTCCGACAAGAATTCTTTCGCATCCAGTCGGAGTTTGCAGAAATCATCCATCAAGATGTCCTTCGTACCTCGGGGCAGTTCTACCTCAGAAATCAACCGTCCAACAGTGACATCGACACAATGCTACAAATGCAGGCTGACAACGACCGTTATTTCATGACTCCCACGATAGACGGCGGCTTCATCCACGCTCCGGTCCCTTGAGTCGAGTCGAAAGCAGTGATGCTGTGTCTAGTTCTGAAACATCGATTGGCTCATGTTGTAATTAAACTTTAATGAACTTGTAGTATGTCTCTTTGGTTTCAAGAGTCGTTCAACTTAGATGTAATCGATGCTATTAATGTCTTGCTTTTCTCTTCCGATCGTTCTGTTGCATAATTATATATTGCTTATGTATTGTCTGTGAATTGGTCCTAACGTTTCGTTTGGCTAGTGCATAGCGATGCCGACGTATGTCGTGTACAAGGGTAAGGTTCCCGGAGTCTACGATGACTGGGAGGAGTGTCGGAGAAAGGTTCACCGATTCAATGGTAACAGTTACAAAGGGTACACCACTAGGGCCGAGGCTGAATCTAGATACGCCCGCTATCTAGCGGGAGAGGGGAGGGAGCGTTGGAGGAACCGGATGAAGACGAGTTTCATCGTGATGATGCTCATCGTGATGACCGCAGCTCCCTTCTATGTGATGGTAGTTTAGATGATCGATATCGACTTGTAATATGAAGACAAACTCGCTACTCGCGGTCTCGAGACTTGTAATATAATGTTCTATCTTTGTTCGGTCTTTTCAATTCGGAGACTAATATGATGAATTGTATTCGGAGACTAATATGATGAATTGTATTCAAAGACTAATCTTCTATTGTATTCGATGAATCTGTTGTTGATGTGTGCTGTCTATATTTTGTCAAATTATACATTTTGTAACCTGTGCAAAAAACAGAAAATAAAAAAATTAAAAAAACCTAATATTCATACTAGTGGCGCATCACATGACAGTGCGCCATTAGTATGACAAAGCATACTAATGGCGCATCACTGGTAAGTGCACCATTAATATGCCATGGTTACTAATGGCGCATCCAGTGGTGGTGCGCCATTAGTATGCCAAAGCACCTGGATATACATGGCCCCTGGGAGGCATACTAATGGCGCACCCTGGCCTATACTAATGGCGCACCCGCGGTGCGCCATTAGTATACCAGATACTAATGGCGCACCAGGTGGTGCGCCATTAGTAAAAATTACTAATGGCGTGCTGTTAATGGCGCACCACAGATGCGCCATTAATGGCCATACTAGGTGCGCCATTAGTAGGGGTTTTTCTAGTAGTGTGGGATGTACTGGGCCGCTGGTAGAGCCACGCCGCGGGCCGCAGGCAGGCAAGTCTGGGGACCCCCGTTCCCAGAATGCCGACACTCTTTGATTGATTGTATTTCATTGTTGCAATCCATGATAAATTCACCCCATGCTTATGAACAAAATAAAGCTTTTACTTAACATATTGTTGATGCCATGATGAAAGGTTTTGAAGAAAAGTTGGAATTAGAAGTTTCAATTCCTAGAAAATTCCATGATGAATGGGAACCTACTATCAAAGTCAAGATTAAAAATTATGAGTGTTTTGCTTTACGTGACTTGGGTGCTAGTGTTTCTACAATTCCGAAATCTTTATGTGTTGTGCTTGGTCTTACCGATATTGAAAATGCTCTTTAAATTTGCACTTAGCGGATTCCACTATTAAAATACCTATGGGAAGAATTAATGACGTTCTTATTCTTGAAAATATGAATTATGTCCCCATAGATTTTATTTTTCTTAATATTGATTGCAATCCATCTTGTCCAATTATCCTTGGTAGACCGTTTTTGCGTACTATTAGTGCCGTGATTGATATGAAAGAAGACAATATTAAATTTCAATTTCCACTAAGGAAGGGCATGGAACACGTCCCTAGAACAAGAATTAGTCCACCTTATGAATCAATCATGAGGGCATCTTATGGATCTAGAACCAAAGATGACAACACTTAGATCTTACGCATTATGCGTAGCTAGGGGCGTAAAATGATAGCGCTTGTTGGGAGGCAACCCAATGAATAAAATTTATTTTTGCTTTTTGCTTTTTGTTATTGAGTGTTAGAAAAATTATGCTAGTGCTATGATTGTGTTTTTTGTGTTTTAGTTATTATTTGTGCCAACCAATGCCTTTGGGAAGACTTGGATGAAAGTTTAATTGATCTTGCTGAAAAACAGAAACTTTTGCGCTCACGAGATTCATTGTCTTGTTTTACAGAAGAGTGATTTTAAGTTGATTATTTTTGCATAGGATTAATAGACAAATTCCTCACGTCCACCAATTTATTTCATTATTTTTGGAGTTACATAAGTATTCGAAATTTTCAGATTGCTACAGACAATTCTGTTTTTGACAGATTCTGTTTTCATTGCGTTGTGTGCTTGTTTTGATGATTCTATGGTTTTCTTCGATGAGTTTTTACTGCGGAAAAGTTGGAATACAGTAGATATAATGCAAAAACAAAATAATAATAGGTTTTCTACAGTAATTATAGTAGTGGTTTGGTTTCTTATACTAACGGATCTCACGAAGGTTTTGTTTGAGTTTTGTGTGATTGAAGTTTTCAAGTTTTGGGTTATCTTATGATGGATGAAGGAATAAGGATAAGCAAAAGGCTAAGCTTGGGGATGCCCGAGGCACCCAAGATAATATTAAATAAGTAGCAAGCTACAAAGGTTGGGGATGCCCCCGACTGGCATCCCCGCTTTCTTCTAACGACCATCGGTATTTTACTCGAAACTATATTTTTATTCGTCACCTGATATGAGTTTTGCTTGGAGCATCTTGTATGATATGAGTTTTTGCTTGTCTTGCTTTGTGTTTTAAGTGTTGAATCCTTGCTGGACACACCTTTTAAGAGAGCCAAAAATTATGCTATGCTTGCTCCTATGCTTCTCTTAAATTTTTAGAGCCATGGACTTGCTTTAGTACTTCACTTATATCTTTCTGAGCACGGTGTGCTTTGTTAATTTTGAAGAAATTCTCTCATGCTTCACTTATATTTATTTGGGCGTTAGTAAATTTCTAAGAAATTCTCTCTTGCTTTACTTAGATTATTTGAGAGAAAGAAAAAATTATGCTCATGATCTTCACTTATATTTGTTTGAGCTTATCAAAAGCAATATATGAAAATAGTCCCAAAGTGATAGATATCAAGAAGGATATAATAAAAACTTTCATGAAGATCATTTGACAAAATAAACTTTATTTTTAGTAATGGTTTTGCGACATAGCGATATGATATGTGAGTCATGTTGATGAGTAATTGTGCTTTAGTAAGAATATTGATGTTAAGGTTTGTGATTCCCTATGCAAGCACGAAAGTCAATAGTTACGCAATCAAATGTATATCCTACTTATGGTGCATTATTCGGTGTTACTTATGCTTAGTGCTTGGGTATGAGATTTATTTGCTTTGCGGTTGGTCGCTTTTCAATCTTTTTTCTAGCCTTCATTTTGCACTAAGTATGATCACTACTTGTGCATCCAAAACCCTTTAAACCAGTTTTGCCTTGTGTGTCCACTATACCTACCTATATGCGATATTTCCATGCCGTTCTAAGCAAATTTTCATGTGCCATCTCTAATATTCAAAATAAATATCTCTTTTGAGTGCTCTACTACTCGCGAGGCGGTAAAGGGTAGCCAATATTTAACATGCTAGATGTGTTATTCTCGCGATGAGTGTTTATTCACTTGTCATTGCACGAGAGTATGGCAAAGGTACTAGGGATGCCCAGTCCCGAATGAAAAATAAATTTACTTTATGTTGTCAAATAATAAAGTCCTTGGAAAGTGTTGGTATGGAGTGCACCCATGGATACGACTAGCCATGGAAAGTGAAAGTTATGGTGGAAAAAGGAATAAACTTTATTTTCTGTGTGGGAATCCCCTTTGATGTATCTAGCGTGGAAAGTGTTTGGATGCTCCAAGTCATTTTCATTGGTAGGAAAAGTATGCCTCTCAAAAATAATTTTATCTCTCAATTTAAGCATTGAGCTCTAACACCTCTACAAATCCCTACTTCCCTCCGCGAAGGGCCTTTCTTTTACTTACGCAATTTTTTTTGAATTTGAGTATCCATCTTCTCTTATAAAGCACCAAATAAGGGCACTATGATTGTATTTGAGCATTTGGTGTAGCTAATATTCGAGTGTGTTTCATGAATGGGTCAATGATTGAGCATGATGGGCTAGGTATAACTTGCTTTAGTGTTGATATTTGGAAAGACATGGTTGCTTGTTGGTATGCTTGAGTATTAAAGTCTTCATGTCAAAACTAGATTATTGCTTTGAATCATATAAAAGTCCTTATGTCCATGCTATAAATAAAATAATGTCATGAACATGTTAGGTAGCATTCCACATCAAAAATTCTGTTTTTATCATTCACCTACTCGAGGACGAGCAGGAATTAAGCTTGGGGATGCTGATACATCTCCAATGTATCTATAATTTCTGATTGTTCCATGCTATTATATTATCATTCTTGGATGTTTTACAATCATTTTATAGTAATTTTATATGTTTTTTTGGTACTAACCTATTGACATAGTGCCCAGTGCGAGTTGTTGTTTTATGCATGTTTTTTACATCGCAGGAAATCAAGATCAAATGGAGTCCAAATGCAACGCAACTCCTGGAGGATTTTTTTTGGGCCAGAAGAAAACCAATGGGCCAAGGAAGCACCGGAGGGGCTGCTCGAGGGGAGCACCACCCACCAGGGCGCGCCAGGAGGCTCAGGCACGCCTTGGGGGGTTGTGCCCACCTCGGGTGCCCCCCGAACCGCCTCTTTGCTCTATAAATACTCAAATATTCCAGAAACTCTAGGGAAGTCGACCAAATATTGATCCAGCTGCAACAGAGTCCAGAACCACCAGATCCAATCTAGACACCATCATGGAGGGGGTCACCACTTCCATTGGTGCCTCTCCTATGATGTGTGAGTAGTTCTTTGTAGACCTACGAGTCTGTTTTTTTTTTGAATGGACACCTAAGAGTCTGTAGTTAGTATCTAGATGGCTTCCTCTCTGTCTCTCTCTCTCTCTCTCTTGATTATTAATACAATGGTCTCTTGGAGATCCATATGATGCAAGTCTTTTGGCAGTGTGTTTGTTGGGATCCGATGAACTTTGAGTTTATGATTAGATCTATGTTTTTATCCACGAAAGTTATTTGAGTCTTCTTTGATCTCTTATATGCATGATTGCTTATAGCCTCGTATTTCATCTCCAATATTTGGGTTTTGTTTGGCCAACTTGATCTATTTATCTTGCAATGGGAAGATGTGCTTTGTAGTGGGTTCGATCTTACGGTGCTCGATCATAGTGATAGAAGAGGAACTGACATGTATGTATCGTTAGTACTATGGATAACAAGATGAGATCTATATCCGCCGCAATAGATAAACGGATCTCGTCTACATCATGTCATCATTCTTATTGCATTACTCCGTTTTCTCATGAACTTAATACACTAGATGCATGCTAGATAGTGGTCGATGTGTGGAGTAATAGTAGTAGATCCAGGCAGGAGTCGGTCTACTAATCTTGGATGTGATGCCTGTATAATGATCATTGCCTGGATATTGTCATGATTATTTGAAGTTCTATAAATTGCCCAACAGTAATTGTTTTCCCATCGTTTGCTATTTTTTCTCGAGAGAAGCCACTAGTGAAACCTACGGCCCCCGGGTCTATTTTCATCATATTTGCCTTTGCGATCTATTTTCTCTTGCATTTATTTTCAGATCTATTAAACCAAAAATATAAAATATGTTGCTGTAATTTATTTGTTCCGGGATCTATTTATCCTATCTACTAATTTTTACCTCACGTTATTTGCCTACTTGAGGCGCCGTACCGGGAAGGGATTGACAACCCCTTAAAAACATCGGGTTGCGAGTATTTGTTATTTGTGTGCAGGTGTTGTTTACGTGGTGTGAGGAGGTTCTCCTACTGGTTCGATAACCTTTGTGTCATCACTGAGGGAAATACCTACCATCGCTATACTGCATCATCCCTTCCTCTTTGGGGAAATACCGACGTAGTTCTAGTAGACATCACCAATCCTCCTTGAAATGCTTTTACTTTCCCTGAACGATAGATAAGTATCGGGTATAATTATTGCAAGTAAGTAAGCTTTCGATTGCACCTACAAATACATAACTGGAAGCAAATAGCATTGGAGAGGGGGTTATTAACGGTACATCATGACCAAGTATTCAAACACCATAGACGGTGCTTTAAGTTCCAAAAGCAAATAGTTCGACGAAAGGCAAATAGTTCGACAAAAAACAAATAGCGAATGGAAACACCCTGCAAATAACCGCTTATATATCGCTCAATGTTCTTCTCCCCCTTTTTGTCAACAAGTGTCGATAAGGAAAGAGAATGCACAGGAGGAACTACTTGTCTGAAGAATCCTCAGAGTCAGAACTCGAATTGTTAGCAAAGCAGAGCGAGTGATGGTCGAGGCTGAAGCAGGAGTTGGAGACGTAGCATGGGCTTAGGGATCAGCTTCGGGAGTAGCAGCGCGAGGTACATCCATCTTGAAGATAACTGTGCCTGCTGTGTCTTTGAGAACATCACATGGTTCAACAAACTGTAGGTCAGTAGATTCGGAATGCTGAGGAAGCACTGGGGCTTGCTTCGGATGCGAGGAACTTCAAACAACTCCAGATAATCATATTCTTCCTTGATGCCCTTACAAACAGTTGCTTGCAAGAGTAATGCTTGCGCAGAAGGGTCCAGGAGCGCTTTTTTTGTTCCTTCTCATACAAAAGAGCTTGGCAAGATAATTTGTGAAGCAAATTTATCTCAATCATCATTTCCAGCTTCACTTTTCAGTCGAGCTTTATATGGCTTTCCAGGGCTTGTTGAGTGCGAAGACAAATCTCGTACAATAAAGGATTCTCTTCACGAGGGATTTCAACTTTTGCTTTCTTGACCTTCATAGATGTAGCAGGAACAGACATAAAAGCAGGAGTAGTAGCATTAATTGGTATTTTGCACTTTGCCGATGTCCTTCACAATTAGAGCATAGACAAACACTAGCATACAGTAGCATACATAAGCAATCACTCAAATGAAACAATGAGAAAACCGAGAAAAGATCCAAATCAAACATGAAATAAGCCAACGGCTTAGACTATCAAAAGTAAAACCTAACAACATTATTATCATGTGGATTAGATCTTAACAGTAGGTACATGTGATTAGTTATGATTTGCAAAAAGAGACAACTCAAACGGAGAAACGAAACTCAAAATACGAAAAAAAACAAGATTGTTTACTAATCTGAACTAAACTCAAATTTTACAATAGAATTTTTTTTGTTCAAGTTCGTTAACTGGAAAGAACAGAATGATACAAAGATTTAGGCATTGGTTTGATCTAGTTTGGATAAACGAGTAAAAAGTTACGCTAGTTTAAGATTAGGGGCTAAATCGCGAGAAAACTATTCGCGGTAGGTCCCTGGCTGAAAAACAAACTAAAAAGAAAAAAACTACGGCGTGAACGTTCGCTAACAGAACTAATCCGACGAAACCCGTCTGTTAAAACGAACCAACGACGAATGTTCGTTTAATAACTAAAATAAAAACGAAAACTGATCTATTCTAAAAGAACCGAGAAAACCTAAAAAAACGGGACGGTTCGGTGGTTATACCGGTTCGTCAAAAAAACCCGGTGGCTCGGCGGATCGGATTGGTCAACGGCGGTGGTGGCTTGGTGGCGGCAAGGCTACGGCGAGGCAGGGCGACAGCGGCGGCGGTAGGCGGTGAGCGGCATGGCAGGAGGTGGCGCGAGCAGCGGTGGCGGCTGCGGCGAGGCTGCGATGGCGGCGGGGTTTGACGAGGAGAGGAGGGGGTGGGGCGGCGGCTTATAAAGGAGGGTCGGGCTCCTCCGACTTGGAGGAGGGGTCGGGCGGCGGCGGCGCGAACACGAACTCCGGCGAGTTCGGTTCCCGCTCGGGAGAGAGAGGCGGCGGCGCGACGGCTGGGCCGGCTGGGCTTCGACCCAGTCGGTCCGAACTTTTTTTTAAATAATATCGCCGCGAAGGAAAAATCCTAAATAAATATTAAAAAAATTCTAAAAATTCCAGAAACAACTTTCACCATCCAAACCTAATATTTAGGACAAGATGAACATTTTTTGGACTAAGATGCAATTTTCAAAAATGCAATATTTTTGTAATTCGAATAAAATAGCAAATAAAATACCAATAAAATAATAATTAGATTTTAAAATTCTTTCTCCAATATTTCTCTTAGGTTGAAGAAGTCATATTATCATCTCTCATTTATTTTTAATGTTGGGAATAATTGGAGAGAAAATAATGAAATCAAATTGATCCTCCTTTCAAATTTGAAATAAATCAAATATGAATTTTGTGAAACCTCCAACTCTCTCCTTGGGTCCTTGAGTTGCTTAAGATTTCTAGGACCACAACAAAAATGCAGGAATAAAGATGATATGCATATGATGATCTATGTATAACATCCAAATTGAAAATTGGGATGTTACAAACTACCCCCCTTAAGAAAAAGCTCGCCCTCGAGATTCTGGTTGGTCAAAAAAAGATTTGGGTGGTCCTTGCAGAGATCTTCTTCTCGCTCCCGGGTGACTTCCTCCTCGGTATGGTGGCTCCACTGAACTTTGCAAAACTTAATAACCTTGCTGCGAGTAACTCGACTGGAAAACTCGAGAATCTTGACTGGCTTCTCTTCATAGGTCAAATCACTATCTAGCTGAATTGCTTCCAGTGGCATTGTATCTCTTTGGGGAATATTGGCCATCTCTGTGTGGCACTTCTTCGACTAGGAAACGTGAAACACATCATGAACTCCTGACAATCCTTCTAGCAATTCCATCTTGTATGCAACTTCTCCCATGTGTTCCAAAACTTTGGATGGTCCCACAAAATGTGGTGCTAGCTTTCCCTTAACTCCAAAATGTTTAACTCCTCAAAGTGGGGACACACGAAGGTATGCTCTGTCTCCGACTTCGTAAACTATCTCCTTGCGTTTAGTATCCGCATAACTCTTCTGCCCGACTGGGCTACCTTGAGTCTATCGTGAATCATCTTAACCTTCTCTTCGGAGTCTTTGATTAAGTATGGTCCGAACAACTGTCGATCTCCAACTTCATCCCACTTTAACGGTGTCCTGCACCTCCTTCCGTACAAAACTTCGAAAGGGGCCATCTTCAAACTGGCTTGATAACTGTTGTTATAAGAGAACTCTGCATATGGCAAATTTTCATCCCAACTAGACCTATAATCTAGCACACAAGCTCTCAACATGTCTTCCAGAATCTGATTAACTCTCTCGGTCTGTCCATCCGCCTGTGGATGAAAGGCTGTACTGAACTCTAGCCTGGTACACAAAGTTTCAGGCAACTAATTCCAAAACTTTGAAGTAAACTGGGTTGCTCTATCTGATACAATGGTCCTCAGAAATCCATGCAGACATACTATCCTGGTCATGTCTATATTTGCCAACTTAGCACTTGTATAAGTTGTCTTCACCAGGATGAAATGAACTACTTTTGTCAAGCGATCAACTACAACCCAGATAGAGTCATAGCCTGAACGAGTCCTGGGTAATCCGGTGATAAAATCCATACCAAGTTGACCCCACGTCCATTCGGGTATCGGCAATGGCTGTTGCAGTCCAGCTGGCTTCTGATGCTCTGCCTTGACTCTCTGACATACATCACATACTGTTACATACTCGGCAATATCCTTCTTCATTCCTGTCCACCAAAAACTTTCCTTCAAATCCAAATACATCTTAGTGTTGCCTGCGTGAATCGAGTAAGGTGAATCATGGGTCTCCTGCAGAATCAACTTCCCGATCTCGGGGTCATTAGGCACATATAAGAGATCTTCAAACCATAAAGTGTCATGCTCATCGTCATGAAATCCTTTAGCCTTTCCTTTACTCATCCTTTCCTTTATCTCAGCAACCTCCTTGTCAGTCTTCTGGGCTTCTCTGATCTTACCCAATAAAGTGGACTGAATATCCAATGTTGCGACATAACCTCTCGAAACTATCTCCCAGCATAGCTCTCAAAGGTCATCAGCTAGATCCTTCGGTAATCCTATGGTTATGAGCGCGTTAACATAACTCTTGCGTCTCAATGCATCGGCTACGACATTGGCCTTTCCGGGATGATAATGCAATCTCATGTCGTAATCCTTTATGAGCTCCAACCATCTCCTTTGCCTGAGGTTCAACTCCTTCTGCGTGAAGATGTATTTCAAACTCTTATGATTCGTGTATACATCACAATGGTTTCCAATGAGAAAGTGTCTCCATGTCTTCAGCGCATGCACTATGGCTGCTAACTCGAAATCATGCATAGATAATTCAACTCATGAGGTCGAAGCTGTCGTGAGGCATATGAAACAACTCTTCCTTCCTGCATAAGCACACCTCCAAGTCCTCGACGTGAAGCATCACAATATACTTGGAAATCCTTACGTTCGTCTAGGAGAATCAGCACTGGGGTTGTAACCAAACGTTTCTTCAACTCCAGAAAACTGGCCTCACAATCCTCAGTCCATTTAAACTTGGTGTCCTTCTTCAATAACTCTGCCATGGGTATTGCAATCTTGGAGAAGTTCTCAATAAACCTCTGGTAATAACCTGTGAGTCCAAGAAAACTTCTGATCTCTCCAACAGATGTGGGTGCCAACCATTTAGTGACAGAAGCAACCTTGGTAGGGTCTACTGCTATTCCTTCTCCGGAGATAACATGTCCGAGAAATCCAACTTCCTTTAACCAAAACTCACATTTCCTGAACTTGGCAAACAACTAATTTTCTCTGAGCATCTCAAGAACCAAACGCAAATGCTCCTTATGCTCTTCTTCATTCTTCAAGTATATCAATATATCATCAATGAACACCATGACGAACTTATCCAAAAACTCCATAAACACTTTGTTCATCATACTCATGAAATAGGCAGGGGTGTTAGTCAAGCCAAATTACATAATTGTATACTCATAGAGCCCATACCTTGTGGTAAAGGCCGTCTTAGGTATATACTGCTCTCGGATCTTCAACTGGTGATAACCCGATTGAAGATCGATCTTGGAGAAAACTTTAGCTCCTTGCAGCTGGTCAAACAAATCATTGATCATCGGCAGAGGGTATTTGTTCTTGATCTTCTCCTCATTCAGCACACGATATTCAACAACCATCCTCAAAGATCCATCCTTCTTCTCCACTAAATGCACTGGGGCTCCCCAAGGTGATGAACTTGCTCAAATGTAACCTTTCTCCAGTAACTCCTTAATCTGCTTCTTAATTTTCTCCAGATCCTTTGTGGGCATCCGATACGGTCTCTTTGATATTGGTCCGGTGCCTGGCAATAGCTCAATCAAAAAATCAATGTCTCGATCCGATGGCATGCCCGGTAACTCTTCTGAAAATATGTCGGGATAATCCTTCACCACTGGTACTTCCTCCTGAACAACTCCTGATAAGGAATTCAACTGAGTTCTCCTTGGTGCATGCCAGGATACATACTTGATCATCTTTCCTTCTAGGGTGGTGAGAAGAATTGATTTACTGGCGCAATCAATGTTTCCCTCAAACTTGGATAGCCAATTCATGCCTAGTATCACATCCAATCCTTGTGACTCTAGAACAATCAGGTCAGTGGGGAAAACATGTCTACCTATGGTTACTGGCAACTGATATAATCCCCTACTAGCCATATACTCTGCTCCTGGGGAACTTACTAACATAGGTGACTTAAGGGCTATGGTTGGCAATTTATGCTTATCCACAAATCCCCTTGATATGTATGAATGCGATGCACCAGTACCGAAAAGAACAAGTGCGGTAAATGCATTAATCAAAAACTTACTGACAACTGTGTTGGGTTGATCCTCAATCTCCTCCACACTGACGTGGTTCACCTGACCTTTGGTGAAGGGGTTGGGCTTCTTTGCAGAACCTCCGTTGCCATTTCCATTCTTTGCTTCAGGACATTTAGTGGCATAATGTTCGGTCTTCTGGCACTTGAAACAAGTAATGTGGCTCAGATCCCTCTTGGCTGGCGTTGCGGGGTTGGAACGGTTCTGGCTGCTGCTCCCTCCATTCCCATTGCCATTCTTGGGGCCACTGTGGTTGTGCGAACTTGCTCCATTGTGCATATGTCCTCCATGGTTATGGCCTCCATGGTTGTGGGTATGTCCCGAATACGGGAAATAGCGGGGCTTCTGCTGAGCTCCAGAAGTGTACCTCCCCTGTCCATACTTCCTCATCGATTATAATCTGTTGCTGCTTGCCTTCAATCATGAGGGCCCTGTCTACCAACTCCTGGTAGTTGTTGAAAGTTGCCACCATCAACTACATGCTTAGCTCATCATTGAGTCCCTCAAGAAACTTCTCCTGCTTAGCGGCATCTGTGGCTACATCATCTGGGGCATAGCATGCTAACTTACTAAACTCATCCACGTACTACCGCACTATACGCCCTCCTTGGCGCAAGTTGTGAAACTCGCGCTTCTTCATGCTCATACCTCCTGCTAAAACATGGGCAGTGCGGAAAGCCTGCTGAAACTGTGAAAGTGCATTATATCGACTAGAGGGGTGAATAGGCGATTTTTATGAATTCTTCACTGAGGAATTTGCCGGTGAGGAAATTCCTTAGCGAAGAACTACTTGCAGCGGAATAAGTACTCAGAAGTGATCATAACAGGATACGACATAGTCATCATGATGAAATGAAGACAAGCTCAGAGTACAGAAAGCGTAAGCACAGGATAACACAAGATGAAGACAAACAGACTGAAGAAATTGAACGGAGGAAATTGAGAAAGTCTTCAGTCAAAGTCTTCAAACACAGATATGAACAATCACATAACACAATAATGAGGAAATGGAAGAATTGAGGAAATAGAACCAGTTAGGTTGGTGAAGACAATGATTTGGTAGACCAGTTCCAACTGTTGTCTCAGTTGTACGTCTGGTTGGAGCGGCTGAGTATTTAAACTCGAGGACACACAGTCCCGGACACCCAGTCGCTGAGCACACAGCTTAGGACACCAAGTCCTCATTGTATTCTCCTTGAACTAAGGTTACACAGACCTCGTCCAATCACTCGTAGTAAGTCTTCAGGCGACTTCCAAACCTTCACAGACTCGGTCACTCGGCGATCCACAATTCCTCTTGGATGCTCTAGACCATGATGCCTAATCGTCTAGAGGAAGCACAGTCTTCAAAGGTAACAAGCATCGGATCCATGCAGGATCAATTTCTTCAGTGATGCTCAATCACTTTGGGGTTTGTAGGTGTTTGGGTTTTGGATTTTCCTCACTCGATGATTTTCGCTCAAAGTCCTCGGAGGATGGGTTGCTCTCAAATAAAAAGTGTCAGTTTCTCTCGGAGCAGCCAACCAGCTAGTGGTTGTAGGGGGCGGCTATTTATAGCCTAGGGAGCGGCCCAACATGATAAGACATAAATGCCCTTGTCTGATATGACCGTTAGGTGGATAAGATATTTTGGGACAGCTGGCGCGCAACACATCAACGGTCGGAAATTTGACTCTCAAATTCCTCAGGGCTATCATGTTCCTCACTGTGTAGGCAATCCGCACAGTCGAATTCCTAACTCCTCAGTCAGAACAAGTTCCTCAGCGACCAGAAGAACTTCGTCTCTGTCACTGAAGAAAGTGACTAAACTGTATGATATTTCCAAAGGCTTCACTCGAAGGGTTTGGTAGGTTTAGGATTTTGAGTTGAGCATCACTTGGAAATTTTTCCTTAGTATTTCCTCGACCCCCTTTAACAGAACGGTGTTTCCTATGACTCAAGAAAGAGAAAAACAAAACTATGAAAATGAAAGTCTTCAAGCTTCATATTCCTCGCATGAATATCAAGTCTTCACGGACACACCAATTTCTTCACTTTTAAAGTCTTCATGAAAGTCTTCAGGAATACCAAAATCTTCAGTCGAAGATATACATTTTTAGGGGTCGACTTTCTCTGTAAGTATCAAACTCCTCATAGACTTATAGACCTGTGTACACTCATAAACACATTAGTCCCTTAACCTATAAGTCTTCAATACACCAAAATTACTAAGGGGCACTAGATGCACTTACAATCTCCCCCTTTTTGGTGATTGATGACAATATAGGTTAAGTTTTCAACGGGGATAAACATATGAAGTGTAAGTACTGATATTGAGGAATTTGATTGCAAGATATAGAAGAACTCCCCCTGAAGATGTGCATAGTGAGGAATTTGCTTTTGAAGCAATGCACACTTGAAGAGTTGAATCATGGAGATCTCCCCCTATATCTTGTAATTCATACACGCATTTGACATATAATATGAAGAATTTGAAATGCATGATGAAATATGGTGCCTAATGAAATTCAGCATACGTGCAATAATATTAATGAGGAACAAGCATGCAGAATAACGTATCAAGAGTATCAAGGCACAGTGCATCAAAAGTATCAGAGCACCATCGGGTTTAAGTTTACAACTCGATCCAATAAAGTTTCAGAAGAACGAGAGTTGTAAGTTAGCAAAAAAATGCCCATATAATAGACCCGCTTGAAGACTAACTCAAATTTCTCCCCCTTTGTCATTGAATGACCAAAAGGATGGAAACTGAGGACTAACGCCCCTGAAGAATATCAAGTTGATGGAGGAGCGTCAGTGTTGTTGGGGTCGGTTGTCGTAGTAGGGCCTGCCGCAGTGTCATCCAAGTCTACATTTTCATCAGTGTCGCACGATGAAGAATAGGAGCTGGCCACCAAGGAAGGAACCTTGACCTTCTTGAATTTCTTCGGTGGAGCTGCAGACCAGTCAAATTCTTCCTTGAGACCCATATTCTTCAGATCTGCAGCGCTGTAGACATGAGATAGAACAGCCCGTGTATGATTGAAGGTTACATGGAGGTAATATTGGTTTTTCTTCACTGCATTGTGTGTTGATGTCATGTTGTGAGGAATTGAACCAAACTGACGCTTGACCCATTTATGGTTGCGATCAACCTTCTGATGAAGACTGAGGAGTAACTCACGATCAGTCATCACCCTGGGTGCGGTGGCTTGAGGATTTTGCTTAGCGGCAGAATCATGTGTGGCAGAGTCATCATTGGTGGAGTTGGATGCAGCCTTGCGGAATTGACCATCCAATGGACGAATGCCTTCATCAATCACAACAGTTGCCTTGCCTTTGTCGTCAGTTGTGGAATATGTCCGTTTGAGGACTTCAATTGGAGGCAAGTAGCTGCCATGGTTCAGAGTATCAGCCTTGTAATTGAGTGAAGACCTTGTCCTGATGAATCTCATAATCCATGGTGCATAAGGCTTCAGCTCAAATGGTGACATAGCAATATTGGCTAGAGTCCTCATGAAGAAATCATGGAAGTTGACGGGACCGCCATGAATGATGTTGAAAAGCATATTCTTCATGATGCCAATGACTGCTTCATCATTTGAGTCGTGGCCTTTAATAGGACTCATTGTCTTCGTCAGAATGCGATAGACAGTCCGAGGCACATAGAGTAATTCCTTGACGAGGAATTTGGTTCGAGGAGTCTATCCTGGCTTCAAAGGCTTCATCAGCACTTGCATGTAATGATTTGAGAGCTCAGGTTCACTATAGACGCAACGTGCACCGTCAAGGGGAGGACTGAGTGGTAAGACACGAAGCAATTCAGTAGCTGGTGCCTTATAGTGAGTATTTTCAGACATCCAGTCCAGCACCCATGAATTCACATCTTCAGAATTTCCTGTAATGTGCAGCGTTGCAAAGAATTGAAGAATGGGTTCTTTATTCCAATCACAGATGTCAGTGCAGAAATTTAACAATCCAGCATTGTGAAGAACAGTGAGGACTGGCTCGAAGCACGACAGAGATTCCATGTCCACATGAGGAATATTTTCATGATCAAAGACTTTGTCTTTGTTGAACAATACTGAGGAATAGAAATTTGCTTGACTAGCAGTCCAAAAATGCATCTTCCTTATGCGAGCAGAATCATAGGGGTTGTAATCTGTGAAGAACACATGTTCACTGAAGAAATCTTCAGCCTTGAACTTTTGCTTCTTTGAGAATGGATCCTTTGGCTTGGGAACTGGTGTGTCAGTGAGTTGCATCACAACCTCAGGAATCACAATCTCAGGTTCTTCAGGCTGAGGAATTTCTGGTTCCTCTTCAGTTGCAGTCTGCGTGTTTAGAGGATCAGCAACAGCAGTTTCTTCGGCACTAGCGGCTGGAATGTCTTCATGCACAGACGAGGTGGGATGAGTTTCTTCAGAGCCCATTTGAACGGTTGGTACAGGGGACTGAGGTATTTGTTGAATCGGAGTGAAGAATGGAGAATTGGGGTGCTGACTTTCCCAAAAGTCATCATTCATCACGGGCATTGTACAACCAATGTCCACATATTCATCTTCATTTTCTTCAACGCCAGCCTCTTCAGCTGTGAACTGAGGAAGTGGCGAGGAAGCAACAGTCGTTGAAGGGAGTGCATCCACTTCAATTTCTTTATCAATCTTCTCTGACGAAGTAGCAGAATGATTTTATTCATCCGATCCACTGGGGATCACATATTCTTCACCAAAAGGAACAAGGTCCTTTGAAGGCATGGTGGAAATCGGAACAACATCAATTGGATTTTCAAGTGAGCTGGTCATAGGCTTCATCTTCTTTGGAGCTGAAGATTCTGAAGGACTTGATGCTTTCCTTTTCTTCACTGCAGCTCGCTCTGCAGCCTTGGTCTTCCTCACATCTGATGCAGATGGAAGGGTAGGAGTTGGTGTAGGCGCAGGAGGAGCTGAGGAATCTGGTTGATTTTCTTCAGGCGCAACTGATGCAGTTGCCCTAACTTCTTCAGTTTCTTCAGGCGCACCACTAGTGGATGCCCTGGCAATTTCTTCAGCGGCTAGAATGGAGTCATCATCCCTGGAACTAGCATTTTCATCAGCAGCCTGAATGTCATCATCGGTGCTGGCATGTTCTTAAGTTGGCTGAGCAGATGCTTCAGCTTGAGGAATATCTTGTTGCGATGGGGCTGCAACATGGGTGAACTTCTCAGTCAGTTTCACAAACCTGACTTTGGCTCCTTGCCAATCAGCATAGTAAGCATTGAAATCATCGTTGAGGGCTTTGATTTCAGCTTGGATCTTGAGGAGTTCATCAGTTGTCATATTGACAACGTATTTCTTCAGGAACTTCTCCTTTCTTAACTAAGCCTTCATGATCTGCCTGGCCTTCTCAAATTTCCATTTCTCTTCAGTGATGAAATGGGTCAGCATGTGACTTTGACCAGGAGTCAGATTGAAATCAGGCATAGGAGTATTTGGATCCTTGTGCCAGAGATCAATGTAATCGAGGATCGCCTGGGATCCAAAAGCGGTGGCACATTTGTGCCTTTGGCTCTAGCGGCCCTTTCTTGTCGGTCTCTAATGATTTCTGCAAGTTCATCATCATCAACTTCATCGTCAGATGGCACTTGGAAGGCAACCTGTTTCTTCTTCAGACTTGGCCAAGGACCTCGACCAGCCGTTGCCTTTGTCTTTAGCAGAGTGGGGCCTGATGAAGATTTTGGTGCAGCTGAGGAACTTGCTGAGGCACCAGAGGCAATAGAGATGCATGTTGTCCTTTGGCACGTAGCCAGATGTACAAGTGTTGAGGACCTTGGAGGAGCAGCTGAGGACTTTGGAGGAGCAGGAGCAGCATGAGAGACTGGCCGTGAGGGCTTTGAAGAATCTGGCCGTGAGGGCATTGCTGAGGAACTTGGCCGTGAGGGCATAGTTGGTGAAGCACTTGGCTTGTGAGCGGGCTTCTTTGCCATTGATTTTCTAGGCTTGACAGAGGCCTCAGTGGCAGTAGCTGCAGCAGAGTCTTCATTGAATTTCCTCACTGCTTCTTTGGCATGTCTCGCCAACTTGGCTTCGCGTTTGGCCCATTCTTCAGGAAAATCCTTAACACGCTTGATGCTGGTGGGGTCAGCTACTTGGCTAGGTGCCAATGGAGCTCTTGGGCATGGAGGATTAAGTGTGAATTTCTTCATATACTTTGGAGTTACATATCTGTACTCCCTCCATTCTCTTGCCCATCTCCTTTCAATCTTCTGTATGCGCACCTTGCGCTGATTTTTATTTTCATTTCCGAACTTAGCTTCATCAGGTGTGCAATAGTCAGCATAGATGGCCTCAGGTATTTCAAAAGCAGTCATGACCTCAAGCTTCTTTCCTCCTTTCTGCGGCTTCGTACCGTCAGCCATATTCTTCAGATGAGGAATTTGAACAATCAACTTCTCTGAAGAAGTGTGCAAGTTTTCTTCGAGGAACGCTGCAAATGAGTTAAATTGATGAGAACCTAGTGATTCAGCAGCGGACATGAGTACCTATGAACAGAGTATAGTTGCGAGGAATTTGGAGAGGTCATATGCATTCTCAGAAGGTTTTTCAAAAAGGAACAAGTTTGAGGAATTTGACTAGATGAGCCTTGAAGAATTTCACTAAGCGTTCTTTGTCTTAGGTTCCAGAGTTGTATAGATCGAGGATCCACACAATTGAGGAATCTTGAAGAAAAAATGATTTTTAGAGAATAGAATCAAGAACAATTGACTAGTGAGGTGTTTTGTGTGTGAGGATTTGAAGAATAAAACACCTTTGAAGATTTTGTTGTGAAATTTCCAATCAAAAGAGGGTAGTAAAAGTGACTTTTAATTACCCTTAATGAAGAACACGACGAACTGAGAAGTGTAGATTTGAAGCTCGTCAGTTCAGATCTTCCGCGCCCTAACTCGGCGGAGGAAGACAGCTACGGCGGCGGCAGAGTGTAGATTTCCGCGGTCGGCGCAAGTACGACGGCGACGAGGTCGAGGCATTGAAGCTCTTCCTCACCGGTGAGATAGAGTAGCGGCGGCGCTAGGGTTTGAGAAGCTCGAGCGAGAGAGAGAGAGAGAGGTCGAGCGGAGTAAAGGAAGTGAGGAAGGGGTGAGGGCCTATTTACAGTCGCAGTGAAAAACTGTTCGCCCGAAGATTTAGGACAAACGTGCCCCTGACCCTTCTCATTCGCTTGACATGTGTCACCCATGTACTGAGAAGTGGAGATCGTGTTAGATCGTGGGTGAATAGATAAGTCTATCGTGGGATACGTGATGGTTTGAGCGGTAAACCCGAAAATTTGGATAAGATTAGTTTTAAAGTTTCGTTTGCAAATTCTTCAGCTGTCAAGGACACAGTGAAGATTTTGAACGAGTTTCAAATAGAACGCACATGAAGAATTTGTGAATAGATTGGGTTGAGTATAGCATAGAGGGGGAAGGGTCCGATCACATTCACTTAGCAGAAAATGCAACTTGAAGAAATAGCCATAAGTGAATGCTGTAGAGGACATAAACCCATATAT
>NC_041381.1:491783218-491806025 GCF_002162155.2 Triticum dicoccoides
AACGATGGAACAGTGAAGATTTTGCAAAGTTGAATAATTTAAAAACTGAAGAATTTCAAAAACTGAGGAATTTCAAAAATGAAGATTTTCAACTTTGGTGGTGGCGTGACCCACCGTACAAGAATGATGATTTCAGACACCGTGTACAATTGTCGTAGGGTTCTGAGAATCAAATTCTTCATTATTTTCTTCACACTTAGAATGTTATTCTTCATTGATTCAAGAAAAACGTTTCTTCATCTGTTGCACATCTAAGTCATCAATTTGGCATAAGTGTCAAGATGTGTGTCCTTTTCAAAGAACATTCGAATATTCTAAGATATTTAGCTCACACCGCAACTTGCTAAACCTCTTCTCATCCAAGGGTTTGTGAAGATATCAGCCAGTTGTTCTTCAGTCTTCACGTGCTCGATGGGGATGTCGTCCTTCAACACATGATCATGAAGAAAATGATGACGAATCTGAATGTGCTTTGTCTTCAAGTGCTGAACTGGGTTGTGAGTAATCTTGATGGCACTCTCATTGTCACAGAGGAGAGGCACATTCTTCATGTTGACGCCATAGTCCTTGAGCGTTTGCTTCATCCATAGCAGTTGAGCACAGCAAGAACCAGCAGCAATCTATTCCGCTTCAGCAATAGACAGTGATACGCAGTTCTGTTTCTTCGAAGACCAACAAACCAAAGATCGTCCGAGGAAATGACAAGTACCAGATGTTGACTTGTGGTACACACGATCACCAGCATAGTCAGAGTCAGAATATCCAATGAGATCAAAAGTAGAGCCCTTGGGGTACCATAATCCTAGTGTTGGTGTGTGAGTTAGATATCGAAGAATATGCTTCACACCTTATGGTGTGATTCCTTCGGTGCAGCTTGAAATCGGGCACACATGCAAACACTAAGCATTATATCTGGCCTAGATGCGCATAAGTACAATAATGAACCAATCATGGAGCGGTATACCTTGTGATCGAAGTCAATACCATTTTCATCGGTGCATAGATGGCCATTTGTGGGCATAGGAATTTTGACGCCTTTGCAATCTTGCAAGCCGAATTTCCTCAGAGCTTCCTTGAGGTATTTCTCCAGATATATGAATATGCCATTGTGCTGTTGACGAATTTGAAGACCTAAGAAGAATTTCAACTCTCCCATCATAGACATTTGGTATTCTTCACTCATCATATAGGCAAATTCATCACTATAACGTTGGTCAGTACAGCCAAAGATAATATCATCAACGTATATTTGGCACACAAACAGTTCACCATCATAAGATTTAGTAAAGAGAGTAGGGTCGAGTGAACCGGGTGTGAAGCCATTCTTCATGAAGAATTCCTTCAAAGTGTCATACCACGCCCGAGGGGCTTGCTTGAGGCCATACATGGCCTTGTTGAGTTTGAAGACTTTGTCAGGATTCTTTAGATCTTCCAAACCTGGGGGTTGAGCAACATATACTTCTTCCTCAAGCTTACCATTGAGGAATGCACTTTTCACATCCATTTGTTGTAAGATAATATTATGATGGTTAGCATAAGCAAGTAATATGCGAATAGCCTCAAGTCTAGCAACAGGTGCAGAAGTTTCATCGAAATCAATTCTTTCAACCTGTGTGTAGCCTTGAGCTACAAGTCGTGCCTTATTCCTCACCACAAGGCCATTTTCATCTTGCTTGTTGAGGTAGATCCACTTTGTGCCAATGATATTATGCTTGCGAGGATCTGGACGTTTGACCAGTTCCCAGACATTGTTGAGCTCGAACTGATGTAATTCTTCTTGCATGGCCTGAATCCACTCAGGCTCTAGAAATGCTTCATCTACCTTAGTGGGCTCTGTGATGGAGACAAAAGCATAGTGCCCACAAAAGTTAGATAAATGTGAAGCTTTTGAGCGTGTGAGAGGACCTGGTGCTTGAATGTCATCGATGATCTTTTCAACTTGCACTTCTTTTGCAATGCGAGGATGAGCTGGTTGTCGTTGAGGAATTTGATCAGCATTTTCTTCAGCACCATTTTCTTCAGCATTTTCATCAGGTGCACCAGCTCGATTTTCATCACGTTCTGGAATGAATTCTTCAGTAGATTCTTCGGTAGGAATAGCATCCTCAGTAGCCTTGAACTTGATAGAATCCTCAAGTGCTGGTTCATCTATCACATAAGGTAGGTGCTCTCTTTGCGAGCCATTAGTTTCATCGAACCGCACATCTACAGTTTCAACAACCCTGTGAAGAACGTTGTTCAAGAATCTGTAGGTGTGCGAGTCCTTTCCGTAACCAAGCATAAAACCTTCATGTGCTTTCGGTGCAAATTTAGAATTGTGATGAGGATCTCTAATCCAACATTTAGCACCGAAGACTTTGAATAACTCACATTTGGTTTCTTGTCAGTGAGGAGTTCATAGGCAGTCTTCTTGAAGAATTTATGAAGATATACCCGATTGATGACGTGGCATGCAGTATCAATTGCCTCAATCCAGAAACGACGAGGCATCTTGTATTCATCAAGCATAGTGCAAGCCATTTCAGCAAGGGTTCTGTTCTTGCGCTCCACGACGCCATTCTTCTGAGGAGTATAAGGAGCGGATAACTCATGAGTAATACCAAGTTCATCAAGATAGCCATCGAGACCGGTATTCTTGAACTCAGTCCCATTGTCAGTTCTGATGTGCTTGATCTTCACACCAAAGTTGGTTGAAGCCCTCGAGGAAAATCGTTTGAAGATTTCCTGCACTTCATGTTTGTAAGTAACAATGTGTACCCATGTGTAACAAGAATAATCATCAACAATAACAAAGCCATATAGAGAAGCATCATTTTAAACAGCAGAATGATGATTAGGTCCAAAGATATCCATGTGAAGCAATTCAAATGGACTAGTAGTGGTCATGACAGTCTTCGCTAGATGCTTGGCCTTTGTCATCTTTCCAGCTTCACAAGCTCCGCATAAGTGATCCTTGAGGAATTTGACATACTCAATGCCAATGACATGCTTCTTCTTCGCAAGCGTGTTCAAATTCCTCATGCCAGCGTGGCCAAGTCGTCGATGCCATAGCCAGCCTTCTGAAGCTTTTGCCAGTAAGCACATGGCTGGTTTTGGTCCTGTAAAGAAATCAACAATATACAGATCTCCTCTCCTAAAGCCTTCGAAGACTTTGGAATGGTCAGCTTCCATGATCACAACACATCGATATCTTCCAAAGACAACAACCATATCGGGATCACAAAGCATTGAGACAGACATGAGGTTGTATCATAAGGACTCGACAAGCATGACTTTGTCCATGTGTCGATCCTTTGAGATCGCAACCTTACCTAGACCCAATACCTGACTTTTGCCTTTATCAGCGAAGATGATGTGCTTCAGATGTGATGGTGTTAAGGGAGCATCCATCAATAGGTTCTTGTCACCACTCATGTGATTTGTACATCCACTATCGAGGACCCACTCGTTTGCTTTGGGCTAATCGTCCTGCAAATGAATTAGTGCATCTTATGAACTCATAGACTTCATCAGTGAAGAATATGACATCAAATTCATCAGTTCAATTTCATCAAGCAATAGCACAGATAAGCAGTGTGAGGACGTGTGAAATAAAAGTTCATTTCATCATGATTCGCCTGCGTCCTTTCAGGCAATTTTGTCAAGCCCCCAGCAAATTCTTCAGACGTTAAAGCACGTCTCGAGACCTGACACTGCAGAAGAAATTAGTTCTTTTTCTTCACCACCCACATCTGAAGGGGTGGCAAAGAGTTCATCACTCTGCGAGCACCATATGAGAACGGTAGCATAGAAGCCAATCCATTTCGTTTCACATAAGAGGGGTTAGGGTAAGCTTATGAATAAGCAGAGAAATTCTTCGAGGACTTATGAACATAATGATTTGAAGAATAATGCACATATTCATAGACCTTAGCTCTACCCTGCGAAAAAGAAGGGTTAGCACAATGATGTTCATATGAGTACTTTGATCCATTTGAGGAATTTGATCCATGTGAAGAATTAGGTCCATATGAAGAATTGGATCTGGAGTTCCTGTTCTTCACTGGTGGTGTCATGAGGACATTCACCTGAAGACTTTCAACATAACTTTTGGGGACCCAGATTTTCTTCATAGGGGATCGTTCCTGCAGTTAGTGCCAACATATCTAGCAAATACTTCACCATTCTGATTTTTGAACAGTTTATAGTTGGAGTCAAATGACTCATCAGAAGAATGAGGGGATTCACATGTAAAGCCAGATAAGTTAGATGGATCAACTGGAGGTCCCTTTGCAGCAACCCATGAGGTTTTGGGGTATTGCTCAGGCTTCCAATATGTTCCATCAGCATGGAGTTTCCTTTCAAAGGCAATACCCTCTTTCCTAGGGTTTCTGTTGAGGATCTGCTTTTTGAGCACATTACAAAGAATCCGATGCCCTTTGAGGCTTTTGTACATGCCTGTCATGTACAATTCCTCCAGTCCTGCATCATCAGTAGTACTAGCAATGTCCTCAGATGAAGAATTAGTGATAGGAGAGGCAGGTGAAGAATTGGTAACAATTGAAGCATTTGAACATTCAGATGAAGAATTAGCAGATTCACGTTCAATGCACTTTAAGCATGGAGGAACAAATTCTTCTTGAGTAACGCTGATTTGTTGAGCAAGTAATGAATCACGATCCTTCTTAAGATCTTCATAACTCACTCTTAGATTCTCGAGATCTTGCTTTCTTTGAAGAAGTTCAAGAGAAAGTTTCTCGTGATCAGATAAGAGAGCATTATGATGACCTTGAAGGTCGTCAAACTTGGAATGGAGTCCCTGAAGACTTTTAGCCAAGGCTTTCGACTGATACATTTCTTCACCCAACATATCATCGCTCTTATTTAGCATGTAATGAACCTTTTCCAAAGCTCTTTGTTGTTTAGTGGCAAGGGAAGCAAGTTTATCATAGCTAGGTCCAAATTCATCGCCAGATTCATCATCACTGGACTCAGATAGTTAGCATTCGTTTACCTTAGCACTTTTTGCCATAAGGCAGGGGTTGGACGATGATGATTCTGGTTCGAATGTCATCTCTTTGAGAGATTCCTTGTAATCCTCAAACCAAAGATCATGACGAGTTAGATGTCCACCATAGTCCTCAGAGAGACGGTCCCAGATCAGCTTCGCGTGATTGATATGCATGACGTTCCTGGACTGTCTTCGGGACAGACTTGAGCAGATGACATCCTTTGCTGTGAGGTTGAATAGAGTGTACTTGCGAATGTCATCAGCTTCAGCCATCTTGCATAGATCGGTAAGACCGATCTCGATGACGGTCCATAGTTCACTGTCCATAGCCATGAGTTGCTTTTTCATCATGGCCTTCCACCGAGGATACTCATGACAGTCAAAGATGGGGCAGGAAACGTTCCTCAATCCTGCAGTCGACATAACTAGAACTCCAGGTGGTTAAACCAAAATCACACAGAACAAGGGAGTACCTTGCTCTGATACCAATTGAAAGTGCGTTATATCGACTTGAGGGGGGGTGAATAGGCGATTTTTATGAATTCTTCACTGAGGAATTTGCCGGTGAGGAAATTCCTTGGCGAAGAACTACTTGCAGCGGAATAAGTACTCAGAAGTGAGCATAACAGGATACAGACATAGTCATCATGATGAATTGAAGACAAGCTCAGAGTACAGAAAGCGTAAGCACGGGATAACACAAGATGAAGACAAATACACTGAAGAAATTGAACTGAGGAAATTGAGAAAGTCTTCAGTCAAAGTCTTCATGCACAGATATGAACAATCACATAACACAATAATAAGGAAATGGAAGAGTTGAGGAAATAGAACTAGTTAGGTTGGTGAAGACAATGATTTGGTAGACCAGTTCCAACTGCTGTCTCAGTTGTACGTCTGGTTGGAGCAGCTGAGTATTTAAACTCGAGGACACACAGTCACGGACACCCAGTCGCTGAGCACGCAGCTCAGGACACCAAGTCCTCACCATATTCTCCTTGAACTAAGGTCACACAGACCTCGTCCAATCACTCATGATAAGTCTTCAGGCGACTTCCAAACCTTCACAGACTCGGTCACTCAGCGATCCACAATTCCTCTTCGATGCTCTAGACCATGACGCCTAACCGTCTGGAAGAAGCACAGTCTTCAAAGGTAACAAGCATCGGATGCACAAAGGATCAATCTCTTCAGTGATGCTCAATCACTTTGGGGTTTGTAGGTGTTTGGGTTTGGGATTTTCCTCACTCGATGATTTTCGCTCAAAGTCCTCGGAGGATGGGTTGCTCTCAAATGACAAGTGTCAGTTTCTCTCGGAGCAGCCAACCAGCTAGTGGTTGTAGGGGGCGGCTATTTATAGCCTAGGGAGCAGCCCTACATGATAAGACATAAATGCCCTTGTCTGATATGACCGTTAGGTGGATAAGATATTTTGGGACAGCTAGCGCGCAGCACAGCAACGGTCGGAAATTTGACTCTCAAATTCCTCAGGGCTATCATGTTCCTCACTGTGTAGGCAATCCGCACAGTCGAATTCCTAACTCCTCAGTCAGAACAAATTCCTCAGCGACCAGAAGAACTTCGTCTCTGTCACTGAAGAAAGTGACTAAACTGTATGATATTTCCAAAGGCTTCACTCGAAGGGTTTGGTAGGTTTAGGATTTTGAGTTGAGCATCACTTGGAAATTTTTCCTTAGTATTTCCTCGACCCCCTTTAACAGTACGGTGTTTCCTATGACTCAAGAAAGAGAAAAACAAAACTATGAAAACGAAAGTCTTCAAGCTTCATATTCCTCGCATGAATATCATGTCTTCACAGACACACCAATTTCTTCACTTTCAAAATCTTCATGAAAGTCTTCAGGAATACCAAAATCTTCAGTCGAAGATATTCATTTTTAGGGGGCGACTTTCTCTGTAAGTATCAAACTCCTCATAGACTTATAGACCTGTGTACACTCATAAACACATTAGTCCCTTAACCTATAAGTCTTCAATACACCAAAATCACTAAGGGGCACTAGATGCACTTACAATCTCCCCCTTTTTGGTGACTGATGACAATATAGGTTAAGTTTTCAACGGGGATAAACATATGAAGTGTAAGTACTGATATTGAGGAATTTGATTGCAAGATATAGAAGAACTCCCCCTGAAGATGTGCATGGTGATGAATTTGCTTTTGAAGCAATGCACACTTGAAGAGTTGAATCATGGAGATCTCCCCCTATATCTTGTAATTCATACACGCATTTGACATATAATATGAAAAATTTGAAATGCATGATGAAATATGGTGCCTGATCGAATTCAGCATGCGTGCAATAATATTAATGAGGAACAAGCATGCAGAATAACGTATCAAGAGTATCAAGGTACAGTGCATCAAAAGTATCAGAGCACCATCGGGTTTAAGTTTACGACTCGATCCAATAAAGTTTCAGAAGAACAAGAGTTGTAACTTAGCAAAAAACGCCCGTATAATAGACCCGCTTGAAGACTAACTCAAATTTCTCCCCCTTTGTCATCGAATGACCAAAAGGATCGAAACTGAGGACTAACGCCCCTGAAGAATATCAAATTGATGGAGGAGCGTCAGCGTTGTTGGGGTCGGTTGTCATAGTAGGGCCTACTGCAATGTCATCCAAGTCTTCATTTTCGTCTGTGTCGCGTGATGAAGAATAGGAGCTGGCCACCAAGGAAGGAACCTTGACCTTCTTGAATTTCTTTGGTGGAGGTGCAGACCAGTCAAATTCTTCCTTGAGACCCATATTCTTCAGATCTGCAGCGCTGTAGACATGAGATAGAACAGCCCAGGTACGGTTGGAGGTTTCATGCAGGTAGTATTGGTTTTTCTTCACTGCATTGTGTGTTGATATCATGTTGTGAAGAATTGAACCAAACTGACGATTGACCCATTTATGGTTGCGATCAACCTTCTGATGAAGACTGAGGAGTAACTCACGATCAGTCATCACCCTGGGTGCGGTGGCTTGAGGATTTTGCTTAGCGGCAGAATCATGTGTGGCAGAGTCATCATTGGTGGAGTAGGATGCAGCCTTGCGGAATTGACCATCCAATGGACGAATGCCTTCATCTATCACAGCAGTTGCCTTGCCTTTGTCATCAGCTGAGGAATATGTCCGTTTGAGGACTTCAGTTGGAGGCAAGTAGCTGCCATGGTTCAGAGTATCAGCCTTGTAATTGAGTGAAGACCTTGTCCTGATGAATCTCATAATCCATGGTGCATAAGGCTTCAGCTCAAATGGTGACATAGCAATATTCGCCAAAGTCCTCATGAAGAAATCATGGAAGTTGACGGGAACGCCATGAATGATGTTGAAAAGCATATTCTTCATGATGCCAACGACTTCTTCATCATTTGAGTTGTGGCCTTTGATAGGACTCATTGTCTTCGTCAGAATGTGAATAGATAGTCCGAGGCACATAGAGTAATTCCTTGACGAGGAATTTGGTTCGAGGAGTCTGTCCTAGCTTCAAAGGCTTCATCAGCACTTGCATGTAATGATTTGAGAGCTTAGGTTCACTTTAGACGCAACATGCACCGTCAAGGGGAGGATTGAGTGGTACGACACGAAGCAATTCAGTAGCTCGTGCCTTATAGTGAGTATTTTCAGACATCCAGTCCAGCACCCATGAATTCACATCTTCAGAATTTCCTGTAATGTGCAGCGTCGCAAAGAATTGAAGAATGAGTTCTTCATTCCAATCACAGATGTCAGTGCAGAAATTTAACAATCCAGCATCGTGAAGAACACTGAGGACTGGCTCGAAGCACAGCAGAGATTCCATGTCCACATGAGGAATATGTTCATGATCGAAGACTTTGTCTTTGTTTAACAGTACCGAGGAATAGAAATTTGCTTGACTAGCAGTCCAAAAACGCCTCTTCCTTATGCGAGCAGAATCATAGGGGTTGTAATATGTGAAGAACACATGTTTGCTGAAGAAATCTTCAGCCTTGAACTTTTGCTTCTTTGAGAATGGATCCTTTGGCTTGGGCACTGGTGTGTCAGTGAGTTGCATCACAACCTCAGGAATCGCAATCTTAGGTTCTTCAGGCTGAGGAATTTCTGGTTCCTCTTCAGTTGTAGTTTGCGTGTTTAGAGGATCAACAACAACAGCTTCTTCAGCACTAGCGGCTGGAAGGTCTTCATGCACAGACGAGGTGGGATGAGTTTCTTCAGAGCCAATTTTAACGGTTGGTGCAGGGGACTGAGGTATTTGTTGAATCGGAGTGAAGAGTGGAGAATTGGGGTGCTGACTTTCCCAAAAGTCATCATTCATCACGGGCGTTGTACAGGCAATGTCCACGTCTTCATCTTCATTTTCTTCAACGCCAGCCTCTTCAGCTGTGAACTGAGGCAGTGGCGAGGAAGCAACAGTCGTTGAAGGGATTGCATCCACTTCAATTTCTTCATCAATCTGCTCTAACGAAGCAGCAGAGTGATTTTTGTTCATCAGATCCACTGGGGATCACATATTCTTCACCAAAAGGAACAAGGTCCTTTGATGGCATGGTGGAAATCGGAACAACATCAATTGGATTTTCAAGTGAGCTAGTCATAGGCTTCATCTTCTTTGGAGCTGAAGATTCTGAAGCACTTGATGCTTTCCTTTTCTTCACTGCAGCTCGCTCTACAGCCTTGGGCCTCCTCACTTCTAATGCAGATGGAAGGGTAGGAGTTGGTGTAGGCGCAGGAGGAGCTGAGGAATCTGGTTGATTTTCTTCAGGCACAACTGATGCAGTTGCCCTGACTTCTTCACTTTTTCAGGCGCACCACTAGTGGATGCCCTGGCAATTTCTTCAGCGGCTGGAATGGAGTCATCAGCCCTGGAACTAGCATTTTCATCAGCAGCCTGAATGTCATCAGCGGTGCTGGCATGTTCTTCAGTTGGCTGAGCAGATGCTTCAGCTTGAGGAATATCTTGTTGCGACGGGGCTGCAACATGGGTGAACTTCTCAGTCAGTTTCACAAACCTGACTTTTGCTCCTTGCCAATCAGCATAGTAAGCATTGAAATAATCGTTGAGGGCTTTGATTTCAGCTTGGATCTTGAGGAGTTCATCAGTTCTCATATTGACAACGTATTTCTTCAGGAACTTCTCCTTTCTGAACTAAGCCTTCTTGATCTGCCTGGCCTTCTCAAATTTCCATTTCTCTTCAGTGATGAAATGAGTCAGCATGTGACTTTGACCAGGAGTCGGATTGAAATCAGGCATAGGAGTATTTGGATCCTTGTGCCAGAGATCAATGTAATCGAGGATCGCCCTTGGGTCCAAAAGCAGTGGCACATTTGTGCCTTTGGCTCTAGCGGCCCTTTCTTGTCGGTCTCTGATGATTTATGCAAGTTCATCATCATCAGCTTCATCGTCAGATGGCACTTGGAAGGCAACCTGTTTCTTCGTCGGACTTAGCCGAGGACCTCGACCAGCCGTTGCCTTTGTCTTCAGCAGAGTGGGGCCTGATGAAGATTTTGGTGCAGCTGAGGAACTTGCTGAGGCACCAGAGGCAATAGAGATGCATGTTGTCCTTTGGCACGTAGCCAGATGTACAGGTGTTGAGGACCTTGGAGGAGCAGCTGAGGACTTTGGAGGAGCAGGAGCAGCATGAGAGACTGGCCGTGAGGGCTTTGAAGAATCTGGCCGTGAGGGCATTGCTGAGGAAATTGGCCGTGAGGGCATAGTTGGTGAAGCACTTGGCTTGTGAGTGGGCTTCTTTGCCGTTGATTTTCTAGGCTTGATAGAGGCCTCAGTGGCAGTAGCAGCAGCAGAGTCTTCATTGAATTTCCTCACTGCTTCTTTGGCATGTCTCGCCAACTTGGCTTGGCGTTTGGCCCATTCTTCAGGAAAATCCTCACCACGCTTGATGCTGGTGGGGTCAGCTACTTGGCGAGGTGCCAATGGAGCTCTTGGGCATGGAGGATTAAGTGTGAATTTCTTCATCTACTTTTGAGTTACATATCTGTACACCCTCCATTCTCTTGCCCATCTCCTTTCAATCTTCTGTATGCGCACCTTGCGCTGATTTTTATTTTCCTTTCCGAACTTAGCTTCATCAGGTGTGAAATAGTCAGCACAGATGGCCTCAGGTATTTCAAAAGCAGTCATGACCTCAGGCTTCTTTCCTCCTTTCTGTGGCTTCTTACCGTCAGCCATATTCTTCAGATGAGGAATTTGAACAATCGACTTCTCTGAAGAAGTGTGCAAGTTTTCTTCGAGGAACGCTGCAAATGAGTTAAATTGATGAGAACCTAGTGATTCAGTAGCGGACATGAGTACCTGTGAACAGAGTATAGTTGCGAGGAATTTGGAGAGGTCATATGCATTCTCAGAAGGTTTTTCAAAAAGGAACAAGTTTGAGGAATTTGACCAGATGAGCCTTGAAGAATTTTACTAAGCGTTCTTTGTCTTAGGTTCGAGAGTTGTATAGATCGAGGATCCACACAATTGAGGAATCTTGAAGAAAAAATGATGCTTAGAGAAACGAATCAAGAACAGTTGACTAGTGAGGTGTTTTGTGTGTGAGGATTTGAAGAATAAAACACCTTTGAAGATTTTGTTGTGAAATTTCGAATCAAAAGAGGGTAGTAAAAGTGACTTTTAATTACCCTGAATGAAGAACACGACGAACTGAGAAGTGTAGATTTGAAGCTCGTCAGTTCAGATCTTCCACGCCCTAACTCAACGGAGGAAGACAGCTACAGCGGCGGCGGAGTGTAGATTTCCGCGGTCGGCGCGAGTACGACGGCGACGAGGTCGAGGCAGTGAATCTCTTCCTCACCGGCGACGATGGAGTAGCGGCGGCGCTAGGGTTTGAGAAGCTCGGGCGAGAGAGAGAGAGGTCGAGCGGAGTAAAGGAAGTGAGGAAGGGGTGAGGGCGTATTTATAGTCGCAGTGAAAAAATGTTCGCCCGAAGATTTAAGACGAACGTGCCCCTGACCCTTCTCAATTGCTTGACATGTCTCACCCACGTACTGAGAAGTGGAGATCGTGTTAGATCGTGGGTGAATAGATAAGTCTATCGTGTGATACGTGACGGTTTGAGCGGTAAAACCAAAAATTTGGATAAGATTAGTTTTAGAGTTTCGTTCGCAAATTCTTCAGCTGTCAAGGACACAGTGAAGATTTTGAACGAGTTTCAAATAGAACGCACATGAAGAATTTGTGAATAGATTGGGTTGAGTATAGCATAGAGGGGGAAGGGTCCGATCACATTCACTTAGCAGAAAATGCAACTTGAAGAAATAGCCATAAGTGAATGTTGTAGAGGACATAAACCCATATATATATATATAGCCAATGAAGACAAACGAAGGAAACAGTGAAGATTTTGCAAAGTTGAAGAATTTAAAAACTGAAGAATTTCAAAAACTGAGGAATTTCAAAAATGAAGATTTTCAACTTTGGTGGTGGCGTGACCCACCGTACAAGAATGACGATTTCAGACACCGCGTACAATTGTCGTAGGGTTCTGAGAATCAAATTCTTCATTAATTTCTTCACACTTAGAATGTTATTCTTCATTGATTGAAGAAAAACGTTTCTTCATGTGTTGCACATCTAAGTCATCAATTTTGCATAAGTGTCAGGATGTGTGTCCTTTTCAAAGAACATTCGAAGATTCTAAGATATTTAGCTCACACCGCAACTTGCTAAGTCTCTTCTCATCCAAGGGCTTTGTGAAGGTATCAACTAGCTATTCTTCAGCCTTCACGTGCTCAATGGAGATGTCGCCCTTCAACACATGATCACGAAGAAAATGATGACAAATCTGAATGTGCTTTGTCTTCGAGTGTTGAACTAGGTTGTGAGTAATCTTGATGGCACTCTCATTGTCACAGAGGAGAGGCACATTCTTCACGTTGACGCCATAGTCCTTGAGCGTTTGCTTCATCCATAGCAGTTGAGCATAGCAAGAACTAGCAGCAATGTATTCAGCTTCAGTAGTAGACAGTGATACGCAGTTATGTTTCTTCGAAGACCAACAAACCAAAGATCGTCCGAGGAAATGACAAGTACCAGATGTTGACTTGCGGTCCACACGATCACTAGCATAGTCAGAGTTAGAATATCCAATGAGATCAAAAGTAGAGCCCTTGGGGTACCATAATCCTACTGTTCGCGTGTGAGTTAGATATCGAAGAATATGCTTCACAGCCTTATGGTGTGATTCCTTCGGTGCAGCTTGAAATCGGGCACACATGCAAACACTAAGCATTATATCTGGCCTAGATGCACATAAGTACAATAATGAACCAATCATGGAGCGGTATACCTTGTGATCAAAGTCAATACCATTTTCATCAGTGCATAGATGGCCATTTGTGGGCATAGGAATTTTGACGCCTTTGCAATCTTGCATGCCGAATTTCCTCAGAACTTCCTTGAGGTATTTCTCCTGAGATATGAATATGCCATTGTGTTGTTGACGAATTTGAAGACCTAAGAAGAATTTCAACTCTCCCATCATAGACATTTGATATTCTTCACTCATCATATAGGCAAATTCATCACTATAACGTTGGTCAGTACAACCAAAGATAATATCATCAACGTATATTTGGCACACAAACAGTTCACCATCATAAGATTTAGTAAAGAGAGTAGGGTCGAGTGAACCGGGTGTGAAGCCATTCTTCATGAAGAATTCCTTCAAAGTGTCATACCACGCCCGAGGGGCTTGCTTGAGGCCATACAGGGCCTTGTTGAGTCTGAAGACTTTGTCAGGATTCTTTGGATCTTCAAAACCTGGGGGTTGAGCAACATATACTTCTTCCTCAAGCTTACCATTGAGGAATGCACTTTTCACATCCATTTGTTGTAAGATAATATTATGATGGTTAGCATAAGCAAGTAATATGCGAATAGCCTCAAGTCTAGCAACAGGTGCAAAAGTTTCATCGAAATCCATTCCTTCAACCTGTGTGTAGCCTTGAGCTACAAGTTGTGCCTTATTCCTCACCACAAGGCCATTTTCATCTTGCTTGTTGCGGTAGATCCACTTTGTGCCAATGATATTATGCTTGCAAGGATCTGGATGTTTGACCAGTTCCCAGACATTGTTGAGATCGAACTGATGTAATTCTTCTTGCATGGCCTGAATCCACTCAGGCTCCAGAAATGCTTCATCTACCTTAGTGGGCTCTTCGATGGAGACAAAAGCATAGTGCCCAAAAATGTTAGATAAATGTGAAGCTTTTGAGCATGTGAGAGGACCTGGCGCTCGAATGTCATCGATGATCTTTTCAACTTGCACTTCTTTTGCAATGCGAGGATGAGCTGGTTGTCGTTGAGGAATTTGATCAGCATTTTCTTCAGCACCATTTTCTTCAGCATTTTCATCAGGTGCACCAGCTCGATTTTCTTCACGTTCTGGAATGAATTCTTCAGTAGATTCTTCGGTAGGAATAACATCCTCAGTAGCCTTGAACTTGATAGAATCCTCAGGTGCTAGTTCATCTATCACAGAAGTTAGGTGCTCTCTTTGCAATCCATTAGTTTCATCAAACCGCACATCTACAGTTTCAACAACCCTGTGAAGAACGTTGTTGAAGACTCTGTAGGTGTGCGAGTCCTTTCCGTAACCAAGCATAAAACCTTCATGTGCTTTCGGTGCAAATTTAGAATTGTGATGAGGATCTCTAATCTAACATTTAGCACCGAAGACTTTGAAATAACTCACATTGGGTTTCTTATCAGTGAGGAGTTCATAGGCAGTCTTCTTGAAGAATTTATGAATATATACCCGACTGATGACGTGGCACGTAGTATCAATTGCCTCAATCCAGAAACGACGAGGCGTCTTGTATTCATCAAGCATAGTGCGAGCCATTTCAGCAAGGGTTCTATTCTTGCGCTCCACGACGCCATTCTGCTGAGGAGTATAAGGAGCGGATAACTCATGAGTAATACCAAGTTCATCAAGATAGCCATCGAGACCGGTATTCTTGAACTCAGTCACATTGTCTATTCTGATGTGCTTGATCTTCACACCAAAGTTGGTTGAAGCCCTCGAGGAAAATCGTTTGAAGATTTCCTGCACTTCATGTTTGTAAGTAACAATGTGTACCCATGTGTAACGAGAATAGTCATCAACAATAACAAATCCATATAGAGATGCATCATTTGAAACAGTAGAATAATGATTAGGTCCAAACAGATCCATGTGAAGCAATGCAAATGGACGAGTAGTGGTCATGACAGTCTTCACTGGATGCTTGGCCTTTGTCATCTTTCCAGCTTCAAAAGCTCCGCATAAGTGATCCTTGAGGAATTTGACATTCTCAATGCCAATGACATGCTTCTTCTTCGCAAGCGTGTTCAGATTCCTCATGCCAGCGTGACCAAGTCGTCGATGCCATAGCCAGCCTTCTGAAGCTTTTGTCAGTAAGCACATGGCTGGTTCTGGTCCTGTAGAGAAATCAACAATATACAGATCTCCTCTCCTAAAGCCTTCGAAGACTTTGGAATGGTCAGCTTCCATGATCACAACACATCGATATCTTCCAAAGACAACAACCATATTGAGATCACAAAGCATTGAGACAGACATGAGGTTGTATCCTAAGGACTCGACAAGCATGACTTTGTCCATGTGTCGATCCATTGAGATCGCAACCTTACCTAGACCCAATACCTGACTTTTGCCTTTGTCAGTGAAGATGATGTGCTTCAGATGTGACGGTGTTAAGGGAGCATCCATCAATAGGTTCTTGTCACCAGTCATGTGATTTGTACATCCACTATCGAGGACCCACTCGTTTGCTTTGGGCTGATCATCCTGCAAATGAATTAGTGCATCTTACGAACTCATATACTTCATCAGTGAAGAATATGACATCAAATTCATCAGTTCAATTTCATCAAGCAATGTGAGGACGTGTGAAATGAAAGTTCATTTCATCATGATTTGCATGCGTCCTTTCAGGCAATTTTGTCAGGCCCCCAGCAAATTCTTCAGACGTTAAAGCACGTCTGGAGACCTGACCCTGCAGAAGAAATTAGTTCTTTTGCTTCACCGCCCACATCTGGAGGGGTGGCAAAGAGTTCATCACTCTGCGCGCACCATATGAGAATGGTGGCATAGAAGCCAATCCATTTCGTTTCACATAAGAGGGGTTAGAGTAAGCATATGAATAAGCAGAGAAATTCTTCGAGGACTTATGAACATAATGATTTGAAGAATAATGCGCATATTCATAGCCCTTAGCTCTACCCTGCAAAACAGAAGGGTTAGCACAATGATGTTCATATGAGGACTTTGATCCATTTGAGGAATTTGATCCATGTGAAGAATTAGGTCCATATGAAGAATTGGATCTGGGGTTCCTGTTCTTCACTGGTGGTGTCATGAGGACATTCACCTGAAGACTTTCTACATAACTTTTGGGGACCCAGATTTTCTTCATAGGGGAACCGTTCCTGCAGTTAGTGCCAACATATCTAGCAAATACTTCACCATTCTGATTTTTGAACAGTTTATAGTTGGAGTCAAATGACTCATCAGAAGAATGAGGAGATTCACATGTAAAGCCAAATAAGTTAGATGGATCAACTGGAGGTCCCTTTGCAGCAACCCATGAGGTTTTGGGGTACTGCTCAGGCTTCCAATATGTTCCATCAGCATGGAGTTTCCTTTCAAAGGCAATACCCTCTTTCCTAGGGTTTCTGTTGAGGATCTGCTTTTTGAGCACATCACAAAGAATCTGATGCCCTTTGAGGCTTTTGTACGTGCCGGTCGTGTACAATTCCTTCAGTCCTGCATCCTCAGTAGTACTAGCAATGTCCTCAGATGAGGAATTAGTGATAGCAGAGTCAGGTGAAGAATTTGTAACAGTTGAAGCATTTGAACATTCAGGTGAAGAATTAGCAGATTCACGTTCAATGCACTTTAAGCATGGAGGAACAAATTCTTCTTGAGTAGCGCTGATTTGTTGAGCAAGTAATGAATCACGATCCTTCTAAAGATCTTCATAACTCACTCTTAGATTCTCAAGATCTTGCTTTCTTTGAAGAAGTTCAAGATAAAGTTTCTCGGGATCAGATAAGAGAGCTTTATGATGACCTTGAAGGTCGTCAAACTTGGAATGGAGTCCCTGAAGACTTTTAGCCAAGGCTTTTGACTGATCCATTTCTTCACCCAACATATCATCGCTCTTATTTAGCATGTAATGAACCTTTTCCAAATCTCTTTGTTGTTTAGTGGAAAGGGAAGCAAGTTTATCATAGCTAGGTCCAAATTCATCGCCAGATTCATCATCACTAGACTCGGATAGGTAGAATTCGTTTACCTTAGCACTTTTTGCCATAAGGCAGGGGTTGGACGATGATGATTCTGGTTCGAATGTCATCTCTTTGAGAGATTCCTTGTAATCCTCAAACCAAGGATCATGGCGAGTTAGATGTCCATCATAGACCTCAGAGAGACGGTCCAAGATCAGCTTCGCGTGATTGAGATGCATGACGTTCCTGAACTGTCTTTGGGACAGACTTGAGCAGATGACATCCTTTGCTGTGAGGTTGAGTAGAGTGTACTTGCGAATGTCATAAGCTTCAGCCATCTTGCATAGATCGGTAAGACCGATCTCGGTGACGGTCCATAGTTCGTTGTCCATAGCCATGAGTCGCTTTTTCATCATGGCCTTCCATCGAGGATACTCATGACCGTCAAAGATGGGGCAGGAAATGTTCCTCAATCCTACAGTGGACATAACTAGAACTCCAGGTGGTTAAACCAAAATCACACAGAACAAGGGAGTACCTTGCTCTGATACCAATTGAAAGTGCGTTATATCGACTAGAGGGGGGGTGAATAGGCGATTTTTATGAATTCTTCACTGAGTAATTTGCCGGTGAGGAAATTCCTTAGCAAAGAACTACTTGCAGCGGAATAAGTACTCAGAAGTGAGCATAACATGATACAGACATAGTCATCATGATGAAATGAAGACAAGCTCAGAGTACAAAAAGCGTAAGCACAGGATAACACAAGATGAAGACAAAACAGACTGAAGAAATTGAACTTTGGAAATTGAGAAAGTCTTCAGTCAAAGTCTTCAAACACAGATATGAACAAGCACATAACACAATAATAAGGAAATGGAAGAGTTGAGGAAATAGAACCAGTTAGGTTGGTGAAGACAATGATTTGGTAGACCAGTTCCAACTGCTGTCTCAGTTGTACGTCTGGTTGGAGCGGCTGAGTATTTAAACTCGAGGACACACAGTCTCGGACACCCAGTCGCTGAGCACGCAGCTCAGGACACCAAGTCCTCACTGTATTCTCCTTGAACTAAGGTCACACAGACCTTGTCCAATCACTCGTGGTAAGTCTTCAGGCGACTTCCAAACCTTCACAAACTCGGTCACTCGGCGATCCACAATTCCTCTTGGATGCTCTAGACCATGACGCCTAACCGTCTGGAAGAAGCACAGTCTTCAAAGGTAACAAGCATCGGATCCACGCAGGATCAATCTCTTTAGTGATGCTCAATCACTTTGGGGTTTGTAGGTGTTTGGGTTTGGGATTTTCCTCACTCGATGATTTTCGCTCAAAGTCCTTGGAGCATGGGTTGCTCTCAAATGACAAGTGTCAGTTTCTCTCGGAGCAGCCAACCGGCTAGTGGTTGTAGGGGGCAGCTATTTATAGCCTAGGGAGCAACCCGACATGGTAAGACATAAATGCCCTTGTCTGATATGACCGTTAGGTGGATAAGATATTTTGGGACAGCTGGCGCGCAGCACACCAACGGTCGGAAATTTGACTCTCAAATTCCTCAGGGCTATCATGTTCCTCACTGTGAGGTAATCCACACTGGCAAATTCCTAACTCCTTAGACAGAACAAATTCCTCAGCGACCAGAAAAACTTCGTCTCTGTCACTGAAGAAAGTGACTGAACTGTATGAGATTTCCAAAGGCTTCACTCGAAGGGTTTGGTAGGTTTAGGATTTTGAGTTGAGCATCACTTGGAAATTTTTCTTAGTATTTCCTCGACGCCCTTTAACAGTACGGTGTTTCCTATGACTCAAGAAAGAGAAAAACAAAACTATGAAAATGAAAGTCTTCAAGCTTCATATTCCTCGCATGAATATCAAGTCTTCACGGACACACCAATTTCTTCACTTTCAAAGTCTTCAGGAATACCAAAATCTTCAGTCAAAGATATTCATTTTTAGGGGACGACTTTCTCTGTAAGTATCAAACTCCTCATAGACTTATAGACCTGTGTACACTCATAAACACATTAGTCCCTTAACCTATAAGTCTTCAATACACCAAAATCACTAAGGGGCACTAGATGCACTTACAAACTGATCCCATGTAACTGTATCAATGGCGTAAATGGCGGTGAAATTCTCCCACCAACATGTTGCGGTGCATCAAGCTGATAGGCGGCAAAGCGCACTCTCTCCGCATCTGTGCATCCTGAAGTGGTCAGCTCTCTTCTAATCTTGTGAAGCCAATCATCTGCAACTATCGGCTCGGTGCTACTAGAGAACACCAGCGGATTCAACCTTAGAAAACGGGCTAGGTGGTCAACAGGGGGTGGTGGCGGTGGGTTGTTGTTGTTGTTGTTGCCTTGGTTCTGGTTCTGAGCTAGTATCTGTGTCAAGGCATTCTGCTGCTAGATGAACTGAGTGAGCCCCGGTGGGAAGGAAAATGCATTGTCACGTCTTGGAGGCATCTGATGGGTTAGAATGGGTGAGAAAATAGAATATAGTTGAGGTCTAAGAGATATTCACTACCCATATGCTCATGAGACAAACATAATCAATTCACTTCATTCAATAGCACACAAGATTCACACAAAGAATCTAACCTATGATTACAAACTCGATCGTTGCTAACTACTTGGAGGATTACTACTAGTTACATGGTGGTTATCTAGAAATTTTCATCAGAGGAAGATTCCATAATATTTGCTCCAGCTTCGTCAATGTAGTCATCTTCACTGTAATCGCTTGCATCACTATCGGTGTCGGTGTTGTCCAGGATGATATAGTCCTCCGAATGGATCTCCTTTGCTGGTTCTCGCTTGTGATTCTCCACTGGTAGTCCTAGCTTCCTCTTCAGGTCTTCATACTTCTCGAGTAGTACGGCAATCTCTTTCTCATATCCATCACATGTAAACTTGAGTTCCTATTCTAGCTCATTGTTTCTCTTTATTAGCTTCTTGATCTTCTTCATGTGGATAATTTGTTGATTCTCTTGTCGACGAATATGATCTCCCATCTCTTGAATGTAGGATGCAATTGATCCGTCCCTCCTGGTACGAATCATCTCCCATTCTCTCTCTCGGCGGCCACATATCTGATAAATGGTGTTCTCCAGCTCCTTGCGATACACTTCACATATGCGTCCAAAGGTGATATGGGTTGCCATGCTCTTTCCTAAACTCCAGCTTGGTGCATCCAGGTAGAAATCAATAGGCTTCGTTGTTGGCGCAAACGTCCTCCTAGGTACCCTGACTTTGATCTTCCAGCGCTCCTCTTCCAGTACAGTTGTATAAAAAGTCCCCGTGAAGCTTGGTAGCCCGATGTTCAGGTACTTAGTGACTTCCTTCAAGTGTCGTCCGAAAGGGGTGTCATCATCCGGCTGAGTGAACTTGTTCCTGGGATCCGCCATCTATAGAGTAGAAATAGAGGAGAATTAGAAATGAGCAGAGAAGAGAAATCATGTGGCTTCTTCTAGTGGTCGCGTCCTACAGTCAGCGTGTGTTCTGATAACATCTTGTAGCGACCACGATCCGAATGGACTGAAGTCTCTGTGCATCAGTGGTATCCCTGGATCGGTAATGCTGACATGCGCAGTACCCGAGGAATTATAACAGAGTTCAGTCACACACTTATTACATCGAGCCCTCATAAAGAGTATGATTACACAAAAATATCATGGCTGAAGGCCATCTAAACTAAATAACTACGGAAGCTTCGAAGGTAAATGAGTCCATCAACTCCAACGGCATAGCTGAGTGCAAAACAACGACCTATCGCACCTTATTCATCGTCTGCAACATGAGACGTTGCAGCCGTGTAGGTTAGCACATTGAATATGCTGGCAGAGTTACACTGTAAAAGCAATGAAATGCAAGAACTATATCTACATGCAATATTTGGCTGGTGGGGGCTCTAAGTTTATGATTTTGCGTAAAGCTAGTTTTTCCCTACAACAAAGGAATAAATTTATTTAACTACTCCCAAGTTGCCCAAAATTTGAGAAGGTAACCCTAACTCAAATCCCCAATTAAAAGTATCATCATTAACCCAATAAGTTCATTAACTAAAGTGATGAGACCAAATCAATAATTCACATAACAGATACTCAAGATGTCCATAACCGGGGACACGGCTAACCATGATTAGTCTATCCACTCTGCAGAGGTTTGCGCACTTTACCCCACAAGACTCGACTGCATCAATGATCGGATGATCGAGACATAGTCTTTCTGAAGCACTTACTCTCTACTCCGGGCGGACCGGTACACCTACTTTCCCCCACATCTGCTAGTCCACCTCTTCAAGAGCTCATGCAACTTACTCAACTATGCCAGAGCCCATAATGGATTGTGGCTGCACACGGAAGTTTCTAGCATCAATAATCTTATGACCCCTTTGAACTTGGTGGTGAACCGAAGGAAAAATCACATGGGTACTCTGGGATTTCCTTAAATAGGCAACACTAGGTTCCCCAGGTGCCTCAACCAATCCACCCAGTTGTATAATAAAGTGGTCACCTTAATGTTATCCATGATTAATAACTATCAAACTTCCATGTGTAAATCACGATCCAATCCCCGTCTATGAGCATGTCTAAGCAATAAATAAGCATAACATATATTCCCGGGGTGATCAAAAGGTATTAGGTTCCTACCTCAAACACTACAACCAAACCACAAGTTCTCAGTCCTACTGATGTAATTACTTGAGGGGTGATACTAATGCATAGTAAAAACTGGGTATAGAAGAGTATGATCAAAGTGTAACTTGCCTTACTGACGATCTACAAACTCTAAAGATTCATAGTAACGAGCTTCGCACTCCGGGTAATCTAGCATAGACAAACAATAGCATACATAAGCAATCACTCAAACGAAACGACGAGAAAACCAAGATAAGATCCAAATCAAACACGAAACAAGCAAACGGCTTAGACTATCAAAAGTAAAATCTAACAGCATTATTATCATGTGGATTAGATCTTAACAGTAGGTACATGTGATTAGGTATGATTTGCAAAAAGAAACAACTCAAATGGAGAAACGAAACTCAAAATACGAACGAAACAAGATCGTTTACTAATCTGAACTAAACTCAAATTTTACAGTAGAAAACTCTTGTTCAAGTTGGTTAACTGGGAAGAACAGAATGATACGAAGATTTAGGCGTTGGTTTAATCTAATTTGGATAAACGAGTAAAAAGTTACGCTAGTTTTAAGATCAGGGGATAAATCACGAGAAAACTATTTGCGGATAGGTCCCTGGCCAGAAATAAACTAAAAAAAACTACGGCATGAACGTTCGCTAACAGAACTAATCCGATGAAAACAGTCTGTTAAAACGAATGAATGAATGTTCGTTTAATAACTAAAATAAAAACGAAACCCGATATATTCCAAAAGAACCGAGAAAACAAAAAACGGGATGGTTCGGAGGTTATACCGGTTCGTAAAAAAACGGCGGCTCGGCGGATCGGATTGGTCGACGGTGGCGGCGGATCTGGTGACGGTGGCAAGGCTACGGCGAGGCGGGGCGACGGCGGCGGCGCTAGGCGGCGGGCGGCATGGCAGGCGACA
>NC_041381.1:491806328-491838875 GCF_002162155.2 Triticum dicoccoides
GGCGGCGAGCGGCACGGCAGGCGGCAGCGCGAGCGGCGGCGGCGGCGGCTGCAGCTGCGGTGTAGGCGGCGGCGGCGGGGTTTGACGAGGAGAGGAGGGGTGGGGCGGCGACTTATAAAGGAGGGCTGGGCTCCTCCAACTTGTAGGAGGGGTCGGGCGGTGGCGGCGCGAATCCGGACTCCGGCGAGTCCGGTTCCCGCACGGGAGAGAGAGGCGGCGGTGCGACGGCTGGGCCGGCTGCGCTTCGGCCCAGTCAGTCCGAACTTTTTTTTAAAATAATATCGCCATGAAGGAAAAATCCTAAATAAATATAAAAAAATTCTAAAAATTTCAGAAACAATTCTCACCGTCTAAACCTAATATTTAGGACAAGATGAACATTTTTCTGGACTAAGATGCAATTTTAAAAATGCAATATTTTTCTAATTCGAATAAAATAGCAAATAAAATACCAATAAAATAATAATTTGATTTTTAATTTTTTATCCAATATTACTCTTAGGTTGAAGAAGTCATATTATCTTCTCTCATTTATTTTTAATGTTGGGAATAATTGGAGAGAAAATAATAAAAACAAATTGATCCTCTTTTCAAATTTGAAATAAATCAAATATAAATTTTGTGAAACCTCCAATTCACTCCTTGGGTCCTTGAGTCGCTTAAGATTTCTAGGACCACAACAAAAATGCAGGAATAAATATGATATGCATATGATGATCCATGTATAACATCCAGATTGAAAATTGGGATGTTACATAGTACCACGCAACTTTCGCCGGTACCATACAACCACCATACCTACCTATTATGGCATTCCCATAGCCATTCCAAGATATATTGCCATGCAACTTTCCACCGTTCCGCTTATTATGACACGCTTCATCATTGCCATATTGCCTAGTATGATCATGTAGTTGACATCATATTTGTGGCAAAGCCACCATTCATAATTTTTCATACATGTCACTCTTGAATCATTGCACATCCCGGTACACCACCGGAGGCATTCACATGGAGTCATATTTGTTCTAAGTATCGAGTTGTAATTCTTGGGTTGTAAAGTAAATAAAAGTGTGATGATCTTCATTATTAGAGCTTTGTCCCAGTGAGGAAAGGATGATGGAGACTATGATTTCCCCACAAGTCGGGATGAGACTCTACACTAAAAAAAGAGGCCATAAAAAGAGAAAAAGGCCCAAATAAAAAAATGAGAGAAAAATAGAGAAGGGGCAATGTTACTATCCTTTTACCACACTTGAGCTTCAAAGTAGCACCATGATCTTCATGACAGAGAGTCTCCTATGTTGTCACTTTCATACTAGTGGGAATTTTTCATTATAGAACTTAGCTTGTATATTCCAATGATGGGCTTCCACAAAAGTGCTCTAGGTCTTTGTGAGCAAGCAAGTTGGATGCACACCCACTTATATTCTTTTGTTGCCTTTCATACACTTATAGATCTAGTGCATCCGTTGCATGGCAATCCCCACTCACTCACATTGATATCTATTGATGGGCATCTCCATAGCCTGTTGATACGCCTATTTGATGTGAGACTATCTTCTCCTTTTTGTCTTCTGCACAAGCACCATTCTATTCCACCTATAGTGCTATGTCCATGGCTCACACTCATGTATTGCGTGAAGATTGAAAAAGTTTGAGAACATCAAAAGTATGAAACAATTGCTTGGCTTGTCATTGGGGTTGTGCATGATTAAATACTTTGCGCGATGAAGATAGAGCATAACTAGACAATATGATTTTGTAGGGATAGCTTTATTTGGCCATGTTATTTTGAGAAGACATGATTGCATTGTTAGTATATGTGAAGTATTATTATTTTTATGTCAATATTAAACTTTTGTCTTGAATCTTTCGGATCTGAACATTCATGCCACAATAAAGAAATTACATTGATAAATATGTTGGGTAGCATTCCACATCAAAAATTCTGTTTTTATCATTTACCTACTCGAGGCGAGCAGGAATTAAGCTTGGGGATGCTTCATATGTCTGCAACGTATCTATAATTTTTGATTGTTCCATGCTATTATATTATCTGATTTGGATGTTTAATGGGCTTTAATATGCTCTTTTATATTATTTTTGGGACTAACCTATTAACCGGAGGCCCAGTGCTAGTTTCTGTTGTTTTGCCTATTTTTGAGTTCTGCAGAAAAGGAATACCAAACGGAGTCCAAATGGAATGAAACCTTCGAGGTGATCTTTCTTGGACTGAAAGAAAACCAGAAGACTTGGAGTTGAAGTCAAAAATGCCACGAGGCAGGAGGGCGCGCCCCAGGGGGGTAGGCGCGCCGCCACCCTTGTGGGCCCACATAGCTCCACGGACGTACTTCTTTCGCCTATATATACTCTTATACCCTAGAAACATCGGGGGAGCTACGAAACCACTTTTCCACCGCCACAACCTTCTGTACCCATGAGATCCCATCTTGGGCCTTTTCCGGCGATCTGCCAGAGGGGGAATTGATCACGGAGGGCTTTTACATCAACACCATTGCCTCTCCGATGAAGCGTGAGTAGTTTGCCACAGACCTTCGGGTCCATAGTTATTAGCTAGATGGCTTCTTCTCTCTCTTTGATTCTCAATACAAAGTTCTCCTCGATGTTCTTGGAGATCTATTTGATGTAATATTGTTTTGCGGTGTGTTTGTCGAGATCCGATGAATTGTGGATTTATGAGCAAGATTATCTATGAATATTATTTGGTTCTTCTCTGATTCATGATTTGATATCTTTGCAAGTCTCTTCGAATTATCGGTTTAGTTTGGCCTACTAGATTGATCTTTCTTGCAATGGGAGAAGTGCTTAGCTTTGGGTTCAATCTTGCGGTGTCCTTTCCTAGTTATAGTAGGGGCAACAAGGCACGTAATGTATTGCTGCCATCGAGGATAAAAAGATGGGGTTTATATCATATTGCTTGAGTTTATCCCTCTACATCATCTCATCTTGCTTAATGTGTTACTCCGTTCTTATGAACTTAATATTCTAGATGCATGCTGGATAGCGGTTGATGTGTGGAGTAATAGTAGTAGATGCAGAATCGTTTCGGTCTACTTAACACGGATGTGATGCCTATGTTCATGATAATTGCCTTAGATGTCTTCATAATTGTGCGCTTTTCTATCAATTGCTCGGTAGTAATTTGTTCACCCGCCGTAAGACATGTTATCTCGAGAGAAGCCACTAGTGAAACCTATACCCCCGGGTCTATTTTCCATTATATTGCATATCTTTGAATCTCGTTTACTATTTAGCAATCTTTACTTTCCAATCTATACAAAAAAAATACCAAAAATATTTACTTTATTATCTCTATTAGATCTCACTTTTGTGAGTGACCGTGAAGGGATTGACAACCCCTTTGTCGCATTGGTTTCAATTTTCTTGATTGTTTGTGCAGGTACTAGGTGACTTATGCGTCGTCTCCTACTGGATTGATGCCTTGGTTCTCAAAACTAAGGGAAATACTTACACTACTTTTCTGCATCACCAGTTCCTCTTCGAGGGAAAAACCAACGCAACTTCAAGAGGTAGCATTGCACGGCGGAGCTCCTCGATGAAGTTTCTTCGAGCAAGGGGTCAGTTGGAGGTGGATATGAGGGATTGAGGAACTGGAGGAAGAAGATACGGTGAGGGGTATTTATAGCTGGCGAGCTGAACCACCTCTCTGAAATCTATGGCCCACAGATGCGTGATGTTCTGCATTCAATGGACACGATCACGATCGTGGATATCATGGGCACGTGTCAACCGTTTTCTGTGAAAAAATCAGGAGGAGAGTGGGAGATTGAAAGGTTTGAAGAAGGGCAAATGCCAAAAATGATTAAAAGTTTGAAGTTGGTTTCTTTCTCGACCAAGGACGTTGGATAGACATTTTCATCAGATCAAATTGCATGCTTATGACAGACATCATAGATTTGGATGAGAAAGAATAGAGGGATAAAAGGGTCCGAAACAAAACCCTCAGCCAGAAGAGAGGCAACACAAGACACAGGGCTTTGAGTGAGTTGTTCATCGGACGAAACAGAAACACGGCAAGGCAAAAACAAACACGAGAACGAGAGCAAATAAACACAAGGAAGCGAGCACCAACAATATGGATCTTAGGGCTAAGGATAAACGAGTAGAATCCCTGAGAGAGTTCCTACAAGAAAGGTTAGTTCTTTTTCGCAACCCACACCTATGTGGGCAGCGAGTATCTCGCTTTTTTGTGTGAACAAGAACATTCCTTCGATAAGTTCTATAGTTCGCCTGTGCATATCAAGAGTAATCATATTAATATGCATTGAAATTGTTTCCAGAGATATGAACATAATGATTCAAGGAAGTATGCATGTACTCCTTCTGTCGAAGGTTCGACGGATATCCATTTGAGGAAGCTTCTGCGCCAATTTGCGAATGATAACCATTTCCTCGAAGAGAATTGCTCTGCATATTTAAGTTAGGAGTGACAGATAAATTTTTGATGATGCACTTCTTCACCCTGATTTACTTCTTGGATGAACCAGACCAGCACTTTGCCCCAACATACCGAGCGGAAAGCTTACCATTCTGTTGTTTGAAGAATATGTAGTCTGAGTCATCTGACTCATCAGAAACAACGGAAATGGGAGTGTCATAACCAGATATAATTGCAGGTTCGAGAGTTCTAATTTTAGCAAGAACCGAACTCGTTCGAGGATATTGCTTAGAAGTCCAGTTGGTTCCATCAATGTTGAGATTTCTTTTGAAACCCAATCCTTCCTTTCCGGGATTTTTGTGCAGTATTGTCTTATTGAGCACATAGAGAGTTTGATGCCCTTTGAGCCTCTTTAGCATTCTTGTCTCAAGCAACTTCTTTAACCTGCAATTTTCATTAGTGATAGCAACAAATTCCTCAGAAGAGGGGTTAGAAATACCATTCGTACTTGTTACAATATTCTCGATGACACCATTAGATGTTTCCGCATTCTAATCAGCATTGCTACATTCTAGGCATTGTAAGCAAGGGGGCACAAAATCGTCAAGAGGTCATTTAGATTGCTCTGCGAAGAGAGAAGCTTTTTCTTTCACTAGCACCTTATGAAACTCTCTTTTGACTAAATGTTATGAAACTTTTTCAGTGACTCAAGTTCTTGATTCCTGTTAAGGCGTTCATCTGATAAGTCGACTGCAAGGGAATCATATCGATGGGAAAGATCATCAATAGTAGAAGAAAAAGCATCATGCTCTTCTATCAACTTTTGATTCTTCTCCATCTCTTCGACCAGTAACCCTTCGGTTTTCCTAAGATTTTTCTCAAGTTGATCAAGCTCATCTTGTTGTAATTTTGCAATCTTAACCACTTTAGCATAGGCAATGTATTCAAGAGAATATTTATTCATAGATTTTTGGTGTTTTGCTGATACCTGATCCTTAGAGGTCTTTTCCATGAGACAAAACACGATTGGTTCACGAAAACTTGAAGCATCATCATTAGTGTCTGATTCGAGTGATTTGTCAGATGATTCATAAGAAATGAAAGCATTGCTCCATCCTATCCTTATATGAAGCTCTTCATCTTCTGATTCTGATATGGATGTCTCATTTTTAGATTATATTTTCATTTCAGTACATACTCTGTTCAGCTGCGATATTTTCTTCATGTTGGATTCCATGGTTGCTCTGGCTTGTATGTCAGTGACTAGTCTTGTCGAAGAGGATGAGGATTCCTTTTTCTTTGAGAGCTTAGTGTTACGATCCATTCAAGCGAATCCATTGCATTGAAGGTACATACATCTGTTGCTTGGTTTTCTATCCCAGCAGGGACAATCTACTATGAGATGACCGAATCGTTTGCACTTGAAGCACTTTACTTCTTTTAGAGGCAGCCTTCTTGAAGATTTAGGTAGGTCAACTTTGTCATCATTTGTGAGACACAAATTCTGTCTTTTGAGATCACTTAGTCTTTCTGTGAGCATTTATAGCTCCCTTGTGATAGTGTGTTGATTTTCGACATCTTCTTCTTGTGAACTGCCATAGTGTGAAAGAATTTCCCCTTCACTTTCCAAAGAAGATTCTTGATATCCATTTTCAACTTCCATCTTTTCTTCATGAATGGGCAGTACCTTCATGACCTCGACGTAGTGAAGTTCTTCAAAGTCTGGTCTTTGCTTGATCTCAGCACTCAGTAGCTTGTTGCGCAAGAGCACTCAGTAGCTTGTTGGACACATCTCTATCAGTTATATTTGTTACTCCTCGTTGATGAAGTCTTTCAACAATATTGGTCAACCTATCAGTGAGTTCCATAGCACTTTCCTTATGAAGACTTCTGAAACCAGAAAACATGACACAAAGCATTTCAGTGTGGGGATCTGTTCTGGTAATGAATTCTTTGTGCGCATTTTTGATTGCATCCCAGAGTTGCTTTGCAGTGTCAAGCGTTCGAGACCGAATGAAGATGTCTTTCAAGATAATGTCACAGATAATATCTTTTGCTTGTGCATTCAACCGCAGTATAGCTTTGTCATTAGAGGTTAGAGCATCAGGGTGCCTTATAGTGTGTCCATTTTCCAGAATCTGCCGAAGTTCTTTGTTGATGGCTTGTAGTCTGATTCTCATTCTCTCTTTCCAATAGATATAGTCATTTCCGTCGAAGATAGGAAATGTTTCAGAGTGTGAGGATCTACCTGCATACGACATTCACAAAACTCCAAGGTTGTTAGACCTTTAATAAACAGAGACATGGAGCACCTGCTTTGATACCAATTGTTTGGACCGAGAGTATATCGACCAGAGGGCGTGAATGGGAGATTAAAAAATTCTTGCAAATGTTTTGAACTGATCCCAAACACAGCAGCGGAAATAAGATTCGGTGAAGTTCCTTGAACTTGGCACCAGAGAAAACATTCTCTTTAGTTCTGCATGGACTATTTCTCTATGTTTGCACTAGAAAAAAATTAGTCCATGCCTGCTTCTATCAACAATCTCCAAAACACTGGAGGGCAAATATTGCACCACCAATCTCCCCCTTTTTTGGACGAATGTTGACAAAAACACATCGAAAGATAGATAATGAAATGAAATGAATGCGAAGGATAATGAAAGATGAGAGATAATTACAAAGATAAAACACACTCCTCCTGAAGGTATGCATCATTTGGAGAATGCATAGGAGATAACACGTAGGGCAGCAAGATGAATCTTCGTATGAGTGACATTGACGTAAAATCTCATTCGTGGTCTCTTTCAACACACTCGAATTTGTCTGAGGTATTTCCTATCACACACAACCTTTGAAAAAGATTTGTTAGATAGAGTGAATACTTTGAAATTATTTGTGATGAAGGATAAGCCATAAGGATTTGCTTAGAACACGGTTTGAATCCACAAGAGATATAGGTTCCTTACAAGTTAGATACTCAAGAAGAATCAGAGCAAGGGAATCATAGGTATATTGCTCAGAGTGGATGTGCCTCATAAGAGGGTTTTCCTGCATCAAGCAAGATACAATGGAGATATGCAAGGGAAAACAGCTTATGAGACAGATAGAGAGAGTTCGCTTTCGAATCTCAAGAAATTTAATCTTAAGTTGTCTTTCTTCTCCTGCAAGGTTAGATAGCAAAATATAACCATTATAGTATATCTAAACATGTGACACATATAGTTTCATGGAGTAAAATATCTCTTCTAGAGAAGCATGATTTCCAATCCTCCTTGAAATGCTTTTACTTTCCCTGCATGATAGATAAGTATCAAGGATAATTATTACAAGGAAGTAAGCTTTTGATTGCGCCTGCAAATAGATAACTAGAAGCAAATAACATTTCAGAGGGGGTTATTAATGGTACATAAAGACCAAGTATTCCAACTCCATAGACGATTTTTTAAGTTCCAATAGCAAATAGTTTGACGAAACTCAAATCGTTCGACAAAAAAACAAATAGCGAATGGAAACACCCTGCAAATAACTCACTTATGTATTGCTCGATGTTCTTCTGCCCCCTTTTGTCAAGAAGTGTCAGAAAGGAAAGAGAATGCATACGAGGAGCTACTCGTCTGAAGAATCTTAAGAGTTAGAACTCAAACTATTATGCGAAGCAGAGCGAGCGATGGTTTGCGGCAGTGGAATGATTGTTTTGGGTCTCGATCTGGTGGTTGTTGGAATTTAGGAAATTTATGGAGTTGGAATTAGGTCAAACGAACCTACGAGGGGGCCACAAGCTTAGGCGGCTTTGTTAAGACTGAGAGTATATTGACTAGAGGGGTGTGAATGGGAGATTCAAAAACTCTTGCGGACATTTTGAACTAATCCCAAACATGACATCAGAAATAAAGTTTGGTAGAAAAGGTCTTAATCAAGCACATTAGAGAGGAACATATCTATCGAAGAAGGAAGCAATAACAATTCGAGCATAGGATATCACTGGTTTGACAATAATGATGGTTATGCAATATGTGAACAGATGCAATAGCATGAATGAAACATGATAAGAACTAAGAAATAAAAACACACAACACGGGGAGATGAGTTGAATGAAATTGATACAGGTAAGGCATGCCAGTCTAAAAGGATAAGTGCAACGAGTAAATTATATGACTAGGGCGGCTAAACAGAAATATGAGAATGTAAATTGGAGAGCAACGAACTATAACAGATGAGAGTGACAGAGATGACCGTAACGAAAGATATGCAACATACAATGAATGATCAGATAAACTATTGTCATTGAGCACGAAAGTAAACTGCTGAAGGTAATGCAGTAAGGTAGAATGAACCAGTGGTGCTCAATGGCGACATATGAATTTGGTAGACCAGTTCGCCCTTATGCCAGAGGACCACGTCTGGTTGGAGGGATTGTGATTTAACACAGAAGATAAACTCTCTTCGCCCTATTCTCCCTCAACTGGGAGCTGACCAGACTCCAGTTGATTTCACTCGTGGTAGATACTTGTCGGCGATCTCCAAACCTTCGACAGATCTCTTCACGAACCACAACGACTCTTGGTTGTTGAAGATCTTGCTCGGTGAAGACAATTACTCTTCGACACTCGAGCCGACACCTATGTGTCTAGAGAGTGCACAGTTCCCAATAGTAATAGGTACAAGAACACTAAACTCAGAACTACTGTGATGCTCAACCACTATCTAACTTTTGGCTCTTGATTTTTCTCTCGGTGGATCTAAACTCAAATCACTCGGAGAGGGGATGCTCAATGAATCTTCTCAGAAATCTTAAGTGAAGCAGCGAACAGACAATGTTGGAGCGAGGTGGCTATTTATAGCCACAGCCTTCCCCGAAGGGAAAAGACCAAATTGGACATGTGTAACAGCCAATGGCCGAACGACACGAGTCCAACGTCCGGAAATTTAGCACAATGGTAACATTCCTTGCGGAGAAAGTAATGCTAACTCCTCAGTTCGAATGATATCTCCTGCAACAAGAAGAACAACGTCTACTATTGGTAGGTAATGATTCAAAACATAAAGAGATTTCTCGCAGTCTCGCATAGGTTTTGGGATCAGCATCACAACAGATCTAAGCTTCGAGAACCTATACCCCTATTAATAGCATAGAGGTCCTATGACTCAAATAAATGAAAGAAGAAGAATGAAATGAATACTACGTCTTCACTTTGTCTTCTACTTCCATTCGCTGCAGTCAATCTTCTTCGGACTGAATCTCCAAACGAATTGCTTCACATCAGCAATAAATTTTTTGAGGGGTTAAATCCTTCACATCAATCTTCTCGCCTACATGTCTTCAATAGATGTAGCTCAATCGTCTCTACAATGCAGATATTCTTTGATGAAGTTCCTTGAACTTGGCACCGAAGACAACATTCTCTTTGTTTCTCCATGGACTATTTCTCTGTGTGCACTAGCAAACAAATTAGTACAGGCATGTTTTTGTCAACAATCTCCAAAACACCGGAGGGCAAATATTGCACCAACAATCTCCCCCTTTTTTGGATGATTGTTGACAAAACAGAACACATCGAAAGGTAGATAATGGAATGAAATGAATGTAAAGGATAGTGAAAGACGAGAGATAATTACGAAGATAAAACACACTCCCCTGAAGGTATGCATCAAATGCATAGGATATAACACGTAAGGTAGCAAGATGAATCTTCGTCTGAGTGACATTGACATAAAATCTCATTCGTTGTTTCTTTCAGTGCACTCGACAATGTTTGAGATATTTCCTGTCAAAACACAACTTTTGAAAAACATTTGTTAGATAGAGATAATACTTTGAAATGATTTGTTACAAAGGATAAGCCATAACGATTTGCTCAGATCACGGTTTGAATCCACACGAGATATAGGTTCCCTGCAAGTTAGATACTCAAAAAGAATCAGAGCAAGGGAATCTCAGGTATATTGCTCGGAGTAGATATGACTCAGAAGAGGTTTTTCCTTCAACAAGGAAGATGCGATGGAGATATGCAAGGGAAAATAGCTTATGAGACAGATAGAGAGAGTTCGCTTTCAAATCTCAAGAAATTTAATCTGAAGCTGGCTTTCTTCTCCTACAAGGTTAGATAGCGAAAGATAACCATTATTGTATATCTAAACATGTGATGCATATAGTTTCAAGGAGTAAAATATCTCTTCTAGAGAACCATGATTTCTAATCCTCCTTGAAATCGTTTTACTTTCCCTACACGATAGATAAGTATCGAGGATAATTAGTGCAAGGAAGCAAGCTTTTGATTGCACCTTCAAATACATAACTAGAAGCAAATAGCATTGCAGAGGGGGTTATTAACAGTACATGACGACCAAGTATTCAAACACCACAAACGGTGCTTTAAGTTCCAAAAGCAAATAGTTTGACGAAAACCAAATAGTTCAACAAAAAAACAAATAGCAAATGGAAACACCTTGCAAATAACCCGCTTATCTATCGTCGATGTTCTTCTCACCCTTTTTGTCAAAAAGTGTCAAAAAGGAAAGAGAATGCATAGGAGGAACTACTCGTCCGAAGAATCCTCAAAGTCAGAGCACAAACTGTTAGGCAAAGAAGAGCGAGTGATGGTCGAGGCCGAAGCAGGTGTTGGAGATGTAGCATGGGCTTCGGGATCAGCTTCGGGAGTAGCAGCGCGAGGTAGATCTGGCTTGAAGATAACTATGCCTTCTACGTCTTTAAGAACATCATATGGTTAAACAAACTGTAGGTCAGTGGAGTCGGAACACTAAGGAAGCACTGGGGTTTGCCTTCGGATGCGAGGAACTTCAAACAACTGCAGATAATCGTATTCTTTCTCAATGCCCTTTGCCAACAGTTGCTTGCAAGAGTAATGCTTGCGCAGAAGGGTCTAGGAGCGTTTATTTTGTTCCTTCTCATACAAAAGAACTTGGTGAGATAAATTGTGAAGCAAATTTATCTCAGTCATCATTTCCAGCTTCACTTTTCGGTCGAGCTTGATATGGGTTTCCAAGGCTTGCTGAGTGCGAAGACAAATCTCGTACAGTGGAGGATTCTCTTCACCAGGGATTTCAACTTTTGCTTTCTTGACCTCCGGAGCTGTAGGAGGAGCAGACATAGAAGCAGGAGTAGTAGCATCAGTCGGTATTTTCCCTTTGCCAATGTCCTTCACAATTCGGAGTGTGTCGCAAACTGGTGGCATGATAACTTTCGGGACATGTGGGCAGATTTTTTCCTCAATAAGTTGCATGATGGCAAATATGACCCAAGGTGCATATGGCTTCAAGGCTTGAGGGTTATCATCCGCGTAGGCTAGGTTGCGAATAGAAAGATCTAGAACATCAAAATAAATCCCTTCAGCTGAGGCTAGAAGAGCATTTGCCACGATGCCTTGAATGGTTGCTGGCCTATTTGTTGGTGTGAGGGAATTGCATAGGATATAGAACAACACTTTGTTCTCATAAGCTAGATTCTTTGGATTCACCTGTGTACATTCATCACCACAACAAGCTTGGGGTTTATCAGCATATGAATTTGAGCTTCAAATACTTCTCAAAAGTGTAGTCTATGTTCAAGATTTGCAGCAAATTCGCAGAGAGGAAGATTAAATAGTGCTAAGACCTCGTCAGCCAAACATTTGATCTTTTCTTATCCTGTCATTCATTCAAGGATCCAAGTACTGCTATCTGCAAGGTCTCCTGAGATATAAAGAGTGGCATAGAACTGAAGGATTATCTCACGATTCCAACCATGATTGAAACGAAGGAATCTCTCCAGGAAGACTTTTTAGATCTACTAGATGGTATGATGAAAGCAGGGTAAACTTTCGAGCTCAGCAAAATCCAGAACTTGTGCTGAAAATGCGATTCTTATCATATAGAATACGAACATAATACACTTCCTATTCCTTGGTCCGGAATCTTGGTGACAAGGAAGTTCTTTTTCCATCATATGGGATGGTTCCAAAGAGTGCAAGTTTCAAAAGATGAAGCTGCTCGTTAAAGGCAGGACCATTCGGCCCATCTTTAACAAGAACAAGGGAAAGGTTTCCAGTGGGTTTCTCAGCTACTCTTCTTCACTCATGTCCTAGGTTTGAATGTCATTAGGTGCAGGCACACCTTCCTCCATAGGCTTGAGAGGAGCACTAAGCTTCCTTCATTTTTCTGGTACAGATTGCCTTGAGGAACTTGATGGTTTATCACTTTTTCTTGCTGGAACTCCTTCAACAGCTTTCTTGCTTTCGGGAACTAGGCCCTTTCTTTCACTGTATTCTCTTCGGTTGGAGGCACAACAACTTCTTTCTCAGACGATTGGGGCACAACTGGTGGAAATATTACTTCTTGAGCCATCAGCTCATCAGATTTTCTTTCTCCCTCTTCGAACAGTGGTGTAGTGGAATGAGGGTCAACATCCATCTGGGTAGGGGCACCAATTGAAGCGACAGGGGTGGTTTTGTCTCAAGAAGTATTTAGCTCCCCCTCAATCTTGTCACTTTCCTCCTTGAGTGATATAGAGGGCTCAGCTTGCAAGGATTTCGGAGGCAATGGATCTGCCTTCTCAACTTCAATTTCCTCATCAACCTCATCAGCTGAGACTTGCTCCTTAGGCGAAGCATTTTCTTCATCAGTCTTTTCCAGAAAGATGTCAACAACATCATGTTGTTCTTGGGATACTGGAGTAGGAATGATAAACTCCACATGGTCCACTTGCTGCATAGGTTCATCCTCGTGAGTTGAAGATGGTGGAACCTGCTGCAATGGAGTAATGGAATCAAGTGGAATATCAAGAACAACAGTCTGAATGCAGCGATCTTGGTTTACTCTCGGTTTTCTAGCTCTCTCTCTGGCCTTCTGACATTTTTTTTCTTGGATTCTTCTTCGAGCAAGATCTGCCTTGTGGTCATCTGATCGTTTCTTCTGTCACACAACTGAGACACTTCCATATGCAACCGCGAGTGCCAATCAATTTTATCATTCCTCATGATACTGAGAGCCTTGGTGATTTCAACAATGTATTTGTTCAGATGTTTTCTTTCAGATTCAGAGTTGGTGTCTCTCCTCATTTGCTCAACAGTTGGCTTGTCCTTGATAGCTTGGTTCAACTTCTTGGTAATTTTCCTCAGCTCGATGAAATGTTTCATTACCATTATCGTAACATCATCAGGAATTCCCACACTGCTTATATCAGCAGATTTTGCATCACATGCAACACTTTCAATCACTTCGATCATTAAATTGAAATCATATTTCTGTTCCTTTGTGATAGTAGGAACACTGGGTTTGGCCTTCTTAGCAGAAGCATCTTCTTTTCCTTCAGACTGCAGCTTTCTCTTCACTGTTGGAATAGAAGAACACGGAGGTTTGTCAGTGACGGAGATGGGTGCAAGCCTTGGTGATTTCCTTGGAGAGAGTGAACTTTCACTGGTGAGGGGCTCCTGTATGGCCTATTGAAATGGCATGTTGATCATACATTGGGATTTCATCAGGAGCATATTCGTTCTTGGAACAGAGAAGGCATGATGATGTCACACTCTTGGAGGAGGACCATTCCCGGGCTATTGTACGTGTTGCACGGTACAAACAAGCTTTGTGCTGCAACCGTAGCCGCAAAGTTTGTTCCCGGGGGCTTGAGGAAAGCGACCTTGTTCTTCGGAGGATTTAATCCTCGAAGAGATCAAACAAGTTGACACCAAAGTGGGAAATCCCTTACCGGGTAGTTAAAGTCACTAGTCCTGGCTCAGTCCATGTAGAGGACAAAGATGGCACCCCCATGCAAAACTCATGGAATGTTGAGCCTCTTTGCAAGTTCTGCCCATAAGGCATAGTTGTCGGACACCCCGACAACACCTTTTCTACAAGTTGGCCGTCATGGCATGTAACCTTTGTACAGAGCTGCGTAGTCAAATAAAGTTAAGTGTTTCACAACTCTTGTTGGTGTATATTTGTGTTATGTATGTTAAATATCACATTGTGTTACATTTGCAATCCTTGTATCAAATGTTTAACATGTCGCCAAGTGTTCTAGCCGGCACATTTTTTCTCCTTTTTTATTAAAGGAAGAGAAGTTCCTCCGCGTGCAAGTTTCCCGGGAGGAGTAACGGTGTGGACACCAATGACGTTCAAGTTATCATCAACCACAAGAAGATCAACAAAGAAAACTAAGTAGCAAAAAACTTTGAAACATTCTTGTTGTTGCCAGTCTTCCATGGATGATTTATTTATTTGTAAAAACATGCATGTGAAGGAATCTTGCTGGAATTAGTAGCGCTCCTAGTTGTTTCGAGTCCGCCCAGCAACTTAGGTGGTTGCAATGAGACTAGGAAGTGTTAGCATTACCGAGAAGCGGCACTTCCCGCAGGCTACTAAGGATCCGTCCTCAATCGCTACCGGCTGGATGTGTGCATCGGGAAGGTTTTTTTGACAAGCGTAGGGTATAAAAAATACAAAGGAAAAATTACATGAGGAAGAAGCATACATTCATTCAACATTAAAGTTGTATCAAATACACGACAAGACCGGCCTAATCCAAGACAACTATTTTTCTTTACATGTGTCTTGTCGGAAGTGGGAATACAAGAATAAGCTTTTAATTTTTGAGGATGCCTTGGATGCGGCTGGACCTCTCACCAGCAGAATTGATGAGTGATATTGTTACACTCATTTGAACATTGTTTAAATCGAGATATTTCATTAGAAGACACATATTCGCTCCGATATTGCCACTAATGACTAACAAATGCAAAGGATTCAGCAAATCATCTCTTTATTATTTTTTGCACAGAAAATGGGCTAAAAAGGGAAGATATCACGTGGGGGAAAGGAAAGGAAGGAAAATGGAGAAGAAATGAATCATCAAGAGGCATCAGAAGGACTCTAGAGCAAAACACAACATTCCATGTGACCGCGAGCGCTCTCATGAGCTTTCATTTGGCATGGAAACTGAGGTAACTCATCCACCTAAACAACTTTATTAAGGGGACCCCGTCAAAATGTTAACATGAGAGGCAGAAAAGCAGCGTCGAGCACAACTACAACCCATTCATCATCATCTTCATCCACAAACCCTAGCCGCCACCATCTTCACCTCCATAGGCATCTCCACCACCATATCCCTCTCTCGTCTAGATCATACTTGTAATCATGCATCGCAAAAGGCATCCATTGTAAGACATATTGCAATCAATCAATACGCAATATGTGTTCTTGAATGATTTCTTCTCGCGATCTGATCTCCACGTGTGAGTAGTCCTGTAAGGTATGGGATGAGGCATGAGCCTTGCAGCCCCAGGTATTTAGTGAAGGGATCAATCGAAGTCTTTGATACAACATATTGTATGTGTAAAATAAAATTGCATCGCGAAGTATCTCTTGTCTTGTCCGTGATCTTCATCCCTGTAGGTACCCAAGATCATGGAGATCGAGATCCGGTGAGGCTAGAAGCAAGGGGACCGTCAAGTGTTATACTGAATACCGGTGACAGTAAGGTTTAATAGAGTAACATGTATCATATCCTTGAGGATTCATGAGGTGTAGTCACTGAACGCCCAAAGCCTTTTGTCTGATATTATTATCTTAATTATCGGGGCAACCCTGCGAGACGGTTAGGGCCTTCGGTAGGACAACTAATTCTTGATGCAAGACTCGTGCCGGTCAAGATGTTATTCAGACACATCCCCCATTCCAAACGACGCAAGCACCCCTTGATGTGTGACTTCCCTAGCACAAACTAATATCATTTTTATCGCAACACCAATACATGGTGGTAAGCATTAAGACCTCATCCTCGTACCTTCTTTTTATTGTAAGTGTTTGAGTTAATATTTGCTTGCTGATCCGGTCAAAAGCTGGATTTGACACTTTAGCACCAGCTTGCTATAGACCATCACTTCAAGGGAATCTTCCTCTCGTGTGTTCGATAACCCAGGGTCACCTCTAGGGAAATAGGTGTGGGATACTCTTTTTAGTTCCAATACCGGGTCAATAAAAAGGAGATATCAAGCCCTTTTCCTGGTGCCGTTGCTGGACAGGAGTTTAGTATTCCTAGTCTTTGTGTTTAGAGTTTTTATTAATGTTAATTTTTAGTTTTTGTTTTTACTTTTTCAATTAGTTTTAGTTTTATTTTGTTGCAAGTCTTGTCAGTTGAAAAAATCCAAAAAGTTACTATGGTTCATAATCTTGGGAGTTTTGCTGCTCTTAGCACAACTTGATGTTGCAGCTGTAGAATATGAGATGAAACCAAACTTAGTTTCCATGGTTCAACATGAGAAATTTGGAACTTTTGCTTCTGAAGATGCAGGTATGCATTTACATAACTTTATCTACTTGTGCGACATGACACGCATAAAGGTTATGACCCAGATGTTCTGAAACTTCATTTTTTTTCTCTTTGAGAGGAAAAGCCAACAAATGGCTTTTAGCTTTGCCTAAAGGCAGTATTACTTCTTGGGATGTTTGTTGCAGGAAATTTTTATCGATGTTTTTCCGACCTGCAAAAATCATGCAATTACGTTGTCATATTACAAGTTTCAAGCAAGAGGAACGTGAGCCACTAGCGCTTGCGTGGGATAGAATGAAAAAAGCTATAAGAAACTGCACCAACAATGGTATGGAGGATTGGTTAATCCTTCATATGTTTTATAATGGCTTGAACCATATGTCAAAAACTATGCTTGATACAGCTACAGGAGGAACAATCATGAAAAACCCCATAGAAGATGTCAAGAAGATACTAGATGATATGCAAGATAACCATGCCCAATGGCATGTTTTTGAGTATTTCAGAATGGCATGTTCGAAGAACCACCACCAAGAAGGTGAATGCCATACAACAAAATAGCCCAAAGTTGACAACCAAGTGCTACTTCTTGAGCTTGCGTTGGTTTTTCCCTTGAAGAGGAAAGGGTGATGCAGCAAAGTAGAGATAAGTATTTCCCTCAGTTAGAGAACCAAGGTATCAATCCAGTAGGAGACAATGCACAAATCACCAATACCTGCACAAACAATCAAACAACTTGCACCCAAAGTGATAAAGGGGTTGTCAATCCCTTCACGATCACTTGCAAAAGTGAGATATGATAGAGATAGATAAACAAAAGATAAAATATTTTTGGTTTTTTTGGTTTATAGCTGAAAGTAAAAGATTACAAAATAGTAGATCGGAAACTAATATGATGGAAAATAGACCCGAGGGCCATAGGTTTCACTAGAGGCTTCTCTCACGAAAGCAAATAATACGGTGGGTGAACAAACTACTGTCGAGCAATTGATAGAAAAGAGCAAAGTTATGACGATATCCAAGGGAATGATTATGAAATATAGGCATCATGTCCATGTCAAGTAGACCGACTCCTACCTGCATCTACTACTATTACTCCACACATCAACCAACTCCTGCCTACATCTAGAGTATTAAGTTCATAAAGAATAGAGGAACGCTTTAAGTAAGATGACATGATGTAGAGGAATAAACTCAAGCAATCACTACAAAAAAATACACTTCCGTGATGATACGTGTTTGTCACAGTAGGTCACGTTTTCTGTCATGCATGTACATCCATGACGATTTTATGACAGAATCAAGATAGTCATACCTGTGCTGTCGTGGAAGTGTTCCATGACATTACCAAAATTATCATCACGGAAGTGTCCACTTCCATGACGATAAATCGCGCGTCACAGAAGTGCTTTCGTCAAGGGTGACCGACATGTGGCATCCACCATAACGGAACGTTGTTAAGCTATCGGGTCGGGTTTTGGATCCGATAACCCGTTAACAGCCCCGACCAATGGGGATTTTCCACGTGTAAAATCATCATTGGCTGGAAGAAACACGTGTCGGCTCATCGTTGGGACAAATGTCATCCACTCATTGGACAGAAGGTGCCTATGATACATGGGCACGTGGCACGGCCCAATAGAGGCCCATTCCTATGAAAAGGTCGGCCCATTTGACATGGTCAAAAGTTGGCGGGCCGACCCATGGAAAGCCGGTTAACGGCATGTTCGCATATAGCCTATTTATAGCCCGCTAACCCAAGGCCCATTACGCCCTATCCGAATTAGGCCCAATAGCGTCATCTGGGCCATCCAATATGATTCCAGCCCGTTTTCACTTCTGGCCCATGTATGGCCCATGACGTCTTTCGGCCCATATGAGGCCCTTTGTAACTCTTGGCCCATTAACGGCCCGTGGTGAAACTAGCCCGCAGTGAACAGTGTATCACTTTATACCCATTAACGGTCCATGGTGAAACTGGCCCTTAATGAACAGTGTATCACTTTATACCCATTAATGGGCCTTATTCCATTGGGCCATTTCCAGCCCATGTTATCTTTCGGCCTTCTCAAAGCCCATTTACACTTGGGCTCATTTCCAGCATTCGTTTACTTACAACCCATTACTGTCATTTTCTGCTTGTGGGCTAAATTCAGCCCGAGGTTACAGTCGGCCTGTTTTGTGGCCTGCTAATACGTTGGGCCGTTTTCATAGCGTCATCAAATACGGCCGATTAACAACGGCCCGTTATGGTCGGCCGTGAACAGACGATTCCAACTCTAGCCCATTTATGGCCATAATGTGGTATGTTATTGGCCCATGTTTGGCCAACCGATCATACGACCCATACAAGGCCCATTGATGATACGACCCATAGAAAGCCCATTGTGTCTACGACACGTAGAAGGCCCATTGTTTCTACGGCCCGTGGGAGGGAAATGGTAACTACAGTAAACATGTATCCCATGTTTATTGTGGCCTAGTTTTAAAAAATAGGTTATTGCGGCCACTAGAAAACCGCGGAAAAACAACTGCACTGACTACAAGCAAAGAAATAAACAAGACAATAAGGAAATAAATAAGAAAGCAACTTACGCTATGCTATCACAGCTATTACACATATTACATCCACTGGGCATCAAAGTTCGCCACGAGCGCAAATATAGGGAACACAGCAGCATATAAACACCACAGCAAAACAAGTCCAGAACTGAAACCACTTCAGAAGAGCTCAAGAAACAATATCCTGGGTACCCATAATGCTGGCAAGATGCTTAGCAAGCTTATTAACTTTCTCTTGTTTGGCACTTAATTCCTCCAGCACTTGTTGTTGCACCAGAAAGTATGCATCTGAATTCTGCAGGGACTTCCTCAGTCCTTCGGCTTCCTGTCGCATAACATCTGATCGATGTCTTTCAACTTGAAGTTGAGACTCAAGAAGCTGAACTGATTCAGGCAACAAGTTCGAAGAGCTGGTGCCAGCAGTAGTAGCCAGTAACTCAAACACTACATCAAGACAGGACTTTGGGGTTGTCTCAGTGTCTTCAATATAGTTTTTATCAGCTTTCTTGGAGACCAACAGGGATGTCTCACTATGTTGAACCTTATCTGCATTACTTCCTTTACCATTGCATAAGGGGTACTCTTCTCCAATATTTTATCCGCGTTCTAAAAGAGAAACAAACAAACACATCACATGTTTAAAATATAGTATATGAAACTCATTTTGGTAAACCAGTTCAGTAGTAAGGTGGACAGGATAACAACATGAAACAAACATATATCTATGTAGTATGGTCACTGTATGGTCTATATCATTCTAGTTTATGTTGCCAAATCAAGATAGATACAGTTTGAATCATATCTATTTAAGACAAAGTAGCATAGACAGAATATAAGTGTGGGAAACTACACAGCAATAACAAAACTTGTAATGTGCATGGCATGAGAACATAACTATTTATTCAATTGAAACTGAAATCAACATAGAGCAAGTTACAACAGCAAACAGCCAAACACGTTAAAGAAACAGGTTTAACACATACCTGTTGCGCCATTGGAGTTTCAATTGCATCCTTCAAATTTGAAATTAGTTGGTATGAGTAAATACAGTGATGCAAGCGCAAAGTAGTATGAACCATAGCTACGGAACCTGACCTGAGAACAATTCTTCTTCTGCTTTAAGCGTTGACTTGCGGTTTGGAGTAGTGGTCCTCGTGCTTTGGGCACTGCAGTTGCCTTACTAACTGCTCGTGTTTGGGTGCTCTGTGGTGGAGACGGTGCTGTGTCAACGGGAATTGGGTGTCTGTCTCCTGGGGTTGGGGTTAGAAGGGGTGTAGCCAGTTCTCTGTCCAACTGGGTAGAGGTACAATCTGCATGAGTGTGGGTTATGTGTGGTGGGGCTGGTTCTTGGGCAAGTATAACCGTGGTTCTATCTGCATCGACAGGTAGCACGATCTTTTCTAAAGACTGTGTTTTTACTCCCACAGATACTGCCATCACTCCATCCAATTGAAATGGCTGATAAACAAGAAAAGTAATTGAATGTATAGACATTGTAAGATAGACACGTGCAATGGATAGTAGGGAAGAAAACAGGGCATGAAATAATTCACATTTATGTTGTCTAACCAAACAGAATAGCAGGACATAATTTCACATATATGATGGCTAATTAAACAGGATAGCATGACACAATTTCACATGTATGATGGCTAACTAAATAGGATAGAATGACATACTTCAAAATATGATGACTATGTAAACAGGATGACATGATATAACTATACGATGTGTCTATTAAAGTGGTTGGCATGCTGATACGTCTCCAACGTATCTATAATTTTTGATTGTTCCATGCTATTTTATTATCTGTTTTGAATGATTATGGGCTTTATTATGCACTTTTATATTACTTTTGGGACTAACCTATTAACCGGAGGCCCATCCCATATTGCTGTTTTATTGCCTGTTGAGTATTTCGAAGAAAAGGAATATCAAACAGAGTCCAAACGGAATGAAACCTTCGGCATCGTGATTTTTTGGAAGAATATCATCCTGGAGGCTTGGAGATCAAGTCAGAAGACCGTCGAGGAGCCCAGGAGATAGGGGGCGCCCCCCCCCTACAGGGCGCGACCCCTTGTCTTGTGGACCCCTCGAGCACCTCCCGACCGACTTCTTTCGCCTATATAGTCCCACGTACCCTAAAAACATCCACGGAGAAGATAAATTGGGAGTTCCAACGCCGCAAGCCTCTGTAGCCACCAAAAACCTCTCGGGAGCCCTTCCCGGCACCCTGCCGGAGGGGGGATCCTTCACCGGTGGCCATCTTCATCATCCTGGCACTCTCCATGACGAGGAGGGAGTAGTTCACCCTGGAGGCTGAGGGTATGCCCATGTAGCTATGTGTTTGATCTCTCTCTCTCTCTCTCTCTCTCTCTCTCTCTCTCTCTCTCTCTCTCTCGTGTTCTCTCTCGTGTTCCCTCTATGGCACGATCGATGTATCCCGAGCTTTGCTATTGTAGTTGGATCTTATGATGTTTCTCCCCCTCTACTCTCTTGTGATGAATTGAGTTTCCCCTTTGAAGTTATCTTATCGGATTGAGTCTTTTATGAGAACACTTGATGTATGTCTTGTTGTGCTTATCTGTGGTGACAATGGGATATCATGTGCCACTTGATGTATGTTTTGGTGACCAACTTGCGGGTATGAACCTATGCATAGGGGTTGGCACACGTTCTTGACTCTCCGGTAGAAACTTTGGGGCACTCTTTGAAGTACTTTGTGTTGGTTGAATAGATGAATCTGAGATTGTGTGACGCATATCATATAATCATGCCCACGGATACTTGAGGTGACAATGGAGTATCTAGGTTACATTAGGGTTTTGGTTGATTTGTGTCTTAAGGTGTTATTCTAGTACGAACTCTTTAATAGATCGATCCGAAAGAATAACTTTGAGGTGGTTTCGTACCCTACCATAATCTCTACATTTGTTCTCCGCTATTAGTGGCTTTGGAGTGACTCTTTGTTGCATGTTGAGGGATTTTTATATGATCTATCTATGTTATTATTGTTGAAAGAACTTGCACTAGTGAAAGTATGAACCCTAGGCCTTGTTTCCTACCATTGCAATACCGTTTACGCTCACTTTTATCACTTGTTACCTTGCTGTTTTTATAATTTCAGATTACAAAAACCTTTATCTACTATCTATTTTGCACTTGTATCTTCATCTCTTCACCGAACTAGTGCACCTATACAATTTGCCATTGTATTGGGTGTGTTGGGGACACAAGAGACTCTTTGTTATTTGGTTGCAGGTTGCTTGAGAGAGACCATCTTCATCCTACGCCTCCTACGGATTGATAAACCTTAGGTCATCCACTTGAGGGAAATTTTCTACTATCCTACAAACATGTGCACTTGCAGGCCCAACAACGTCTACAAGAAGAAGGTTGTGTAGTAGACATCAAGCTCTTTTCTGGCGCCGTTGCTGGGGAGGTGAGTGCTTGAAGGTATATCTTTAGATCTTGCAATCGAATCTTTTTGTTTCTTGTTTTATCACTAGTTTAGTTTATAAAATAAAATTACAAAAAAAATGGAGTTGAGTTTGTCTCATACGCTTCATCTCTTTAATATCTTTTGTGAGTATGATGGAAAAGAAAATTGTGCTCAAGTGCTAGAAGAAGAATGCATTAGAATGTTTGGTACTATATCTTTGTATGATGAGCATGATTGCAATGTTGTTAGTATGGATTCCTTGAATATACATGATGCTAATGATATGCAAATCCACAAGCTTGGGAAGCTATGTTTGATGAATATGATATATTTTGTCCCCCAAGTTTTGATGAGAATTTATTATGATGAAAGCATGCCTCATATTTATGATGATTATATTGATGAAAGTGGGTTTGGAAGAGTGTCAACTTTAGGAAGTAGTGATCCCACTATTTTGGAGGATGTTGAATCTTATTGTGATGAACATGAAATTGGATTTGGAAGAGTGTCAACTTTATTTAGTGATGATTCCACTATTTCAGAAGAGGTCCCAATTGATTATAAGAACAAAGTTGCTATCTATGATGATTATTGTGATGACTTGTATGCTATAAAGAATAATGATAACCATGAAACTTGTCATCTTGATTTTAGTTTTCAATTGGATTATGCCTCACATGATAGTTATTTTGTTGAGTTTGCTCCCACTACTATTGATGAGAATAAATTTTCTTATGTGGAGAGTAGTAATTTTCTATGCTTGTAGATCATGAAAAAAATACTTTAGGTGCTGGTTATATTGTTGAATTCATTCATGATTCTACTGAAAATTATTATGATGGAGGAACATATGCTTGTAGGAATTGCAATAATATCAAGTTTCCTCTCTATGTGTTGAAAATTTTGAAGCTATGCTTGTTTTACCTTCCTATGCTAGTTGCTTATTGTTACCATAAGTTGTTTGCTCACAAAATCTCTATGCATAGGCAGTGGGTTAGGCTTAAATGTGCTAGTCATATGCTTCATGATGCTCTCGTTATCTTTCAATTCTTATCTTTTATGTGAGCATCTTTGTCATCATAATGCCTAGCTAGAAAGGCATTAAAGAAAAGCGCTTGTTGGGAGACAACCCAATACTTACCCTTACTGTTTTTGTGTGTTAACATGATTATGCTACTTTATTAATCATGTTTTTAAGCTTTTGTTTCAATAAAGTGCCAAGTAGAACCTTTGGGAAGACTTGGGTGAAGTTTATGTGATCTTGCTGTGAAAAACAGAAACTTTAGCGCTCACGAGAATAGCTGCAATTTTTTACTGGAGAGTGCTTTTAGGTTGATTCTTTTTTAATATGATTAATAGACAAATTACTCAGGTCCAGCAATTTATTTAATAATTATTGGTGTTCCAGAAGTATACGTTTGATACAGATTACTACAGACTATTCTGTTTTTGACAGATTCTGTTTTCATTGTGTTGTTTGCTTATTTTGATGCATCTATGAGCAGTATCGGAGGGTATGAACCATAGAGAAGTTAGAATAAAGTAGGTTTTACACCAATATGAATTTAGAATGAGTTCTTTACAGTACCTAAGTGGTGATTTATTTTCTTATACTAACGGAGCTTACGAGTTTTGTTTTGAGTTTTGTGTGGTTGAAGTTTTCAAGTTTTGGGTAAAGATTCGATGTACTATGGAATAAGAAGTGGCAAGAGCATAAGCTTGGGGATGCCCAAGGCACCCCAAGGTAATATTCAAGGACAACCAAGAGCCTAAGCTTGGGGATGCCCCAGATGGCATCCCCTCTTTCGTCTTCGTTCATCGGTAACTTTACTTGGAGCTATATTTTTATTCACTACATGATATGTGTTTTGATTGGAGCATCATTTTATCTTGTTTGTTTGCTTTTTGTTAGTTAGAATAATTCTCTGCATCTTTAGTTTCAATAAAAATGTCAAGGATAGCCTTTGCCATGCTTATTTTGCTAGTATACATGTTGCTGTTTGAAAACAGAAAGTTTACCGCTGTTGCAAAAATTCCCTAGAAAAGTCAGAGAATGGTATAATGTTGAATCTTTTTGCATAATAAGCTCTGATAAATTTATTACAGTGGGAATTTTAGTTCATACTTTTTGGAGTCAGGGAAGTATTGATACTCTTGCATTCTTTACAGAATGTACTGTTTTGGCAGATTGCTGTTATAGTTGCATTGTTTGCATATGTTTGCTTGTTTAATGATTCTATTTGAGGATAGGAGTATTAAATATGCAGATTAATTTTGTATGCAATGTTGAATATTTATTTTAGTGATTTGTTACAGTAGAAAATAATAAAGTTTTGCATTGGTTTATACTAACCTATCTCACGAGTTCTTGTTGAGTTTGTTGTGAATGAAGCTTTTGATAAAAAGAGAAACCATGATATGAGAGGAATTAAGGAGACATAAAAGCTCAAGCTTGGGGATGCCCAAGGCACCCCGAAATAATATTTCAAGAAGTCTCAAGCATCTAATCTTGGGGATGCCCCGGTAGGCATCCCACCTTTCTTCTTCGGCAATCATCGGTTAGTATCGGTTGAGCCTAAGTTTTTGCTTCTTCACATGAGTTATGCTATCCTTGCATTGTCATTTTATTTTGCTTTGCTTGCTGTTTGAATAAGATACCAAGATCTGAAATTCTTTAATGATATAGAGTCTTTGCATAGTTGCATAATTATTTAGCTATTCTTTGATCTTCACTTATATCTTTCGGAGTAGTTTGTCGTTTGCTCTAGTACTTCACTTATATATTTTAGAGCACGGCGGTGGTTATGTTTTGAAGAAATTGCTAGTCTCTCATGCTTCACTTGTATTATTTTGAGAGTCTTAAACAGCATGGTAATTTGAATGAAAACTATCATAGGAAGTGAATTAGATGCTATGATCAACTTGATGCTTGATAATTGTTTTGAGATATAAAGGTAGTAATGTTAGGGTCATGCTAGTGGGTAATTATGAAATTGAGAAATACTTTTTTTGAAGTTGGCAGGTCCCGTAGCATGCACGTATGGTAAAAGTTGTGCGAAAAATTTGTTGCATGAGGTGCTCTTTTGATTGTCTTCCTTATGAGTGGCAGTCGGGGACGAGCGATGGTCTTTTCCTACCAATCTATCCCTCTTGGGGCATGCATAGTAGTACTTTGCTTCGAGGGCTAAGTAGACTTTTGCAATAAGTATATGAGTTCTTTTTGATTAATGTGAGTCCATGGATATATGCACACTCATCCTTTCACTTTGCTAGCCTTTATTATTACCGCGCAACTTTCGCTGGTATCATAAACCCTTTATTTACCTTCCACAAAACAGCCACCATACCTACCTATTATGGCATTTCCATAGCCATTCCGAGATATATTGCCATGCAACACGTCCCATCATTGTCATATTGCTTTTTGCATGATCATGTAGTTGACATCGTATTTGTGGCAAGGCCACCTTCATACTTTTCATACATGTCGCTCTTGATTCATTGCATATCCCGGTACACTGCCGGAGGCATTCATATAGAGTCATATCTTGTTCTAGCTCTGAGTTGTAATTCTTGAGTTGTAAATCCATATAAGTGTGATGATCTTCATTATTAGAGCATTGTCCTAGTGAGGAAAGGATGATGAAGGCTGTGATTCCCCCACAAGTCGGGATGGGACTTCGGACTTTACAAAAGAAAAAAATGATGAGAAAGGCCAATAAGAAAAAAAAGAAAGGCCAAAGAAAAAAAGAAGAAAAAAAGAAAAGAAAAAAATAATAAAATGAGAGAAAAAGAGAGAAGGGACAATGCTACTATCTCTTTTTCCACACTTGTGCTTCAAAGTAGCACCATGATCTTCATGATAGAGAGTCTCCTATGTTGTCACTTTCATATACTAAGTGGGAATTTTTCATTATAGAACTTGGCTTGTATATTCCAGTGATGGGCTTCCTCAAAATGCCCTAGGTCTTCGTGAGCAAGCAAGTTGGATGCACACCCATTTAGTTTCTTTTGTTGAGCTTTCATATATTTATATCTCTAGTGAATCTGTTGCATGGCAATCCCTACTCACTCACATTGATATCTATTAATGGGCATCTCCATATAGCCCGTTAATACGCCTAGTTGATGTGAGACTATCTTCTCCCTTTTTGTCCTCACAACCACCACCATATACCACCATAGTGCTATGTCCATGGCTTGCGCTCATGTATTGCGTAAGAGTTGAAAAAGTTGAAGCGCGTTAAAAAGTATGAAACAATTGCTTGGCTCGTCATTGGGGTTGTGCATGATGGGAGTATTTTGTGTAATGAAATGAAGCATGGCCTAACTATATGATTTTGTAGGGATAATCTTTCTTTGGCTATGCTATTTTGATAGGACATGATTATTTGTCAGTATGCTTTGAAGCATTATTATTTTTATGTTTTATAAGCTTTTATCTTGAATCATTTGGATCCGAACATTCATGCCACAATAAAGAGAAATTACATTGAGAATCATGCTAGGTAGCATTCCACATCAAAAATTCTGTTTTTATCATTTACCTACTCGAGGACGAGCAGGAATTAAGCTTGGGGATGCTTGATACGTCTCCAACGTATCTATAATTTTTGATTGTTCCATGCTATTTTATTATCTGTTTTGAATGATTATGGGCTTTATTATACACTTTTATATTACTTTTGGGACTAACCTATTAACCGGAGGCCCAGCCCAGATTGCTGTTTTATTGCATGTTTTAGTATTTTGAAGAAAAGGAATATCAAACAGAGTCCAAACGGAATGAAACCTTCGGCATTGTGATTTTTTGGAAGAATATCATCCTGGAGGCTTGGAGATCAAGTCAGAAGACCCTCGAGGAGCCCAGGAGATAGGGGGCTCCCCCCCCCCCTACAGGGCGCGGGCCCCTATCTCGTGGACCCCTCGAGCACCTCCCGACCGACTTCTTTCACCTATATAGTCCCACGTACTCTAAAAAAATCCACTGAGAAGATAGATCGGGAGTTCCGCCGCCGCAAACCTCTGTAGCCACCAAAAACCTCTCGGGAGCCTTTCCCGGCACCCTGCCGGAGGGGGGATCCTTCATCGGTGGCCATCTTCATCATCCTCGCGCTCTCCATGACGAGGAGGGAGTAGTTCACCCTTGAGGCTGAGGGTATGTACCAGTAGCTATGTGTTTGATCTCTCTCTCTCTCTCGTGTTCTCTCTCATGTTCCCTCTATGGCACGATCTTGATGTATCACGAGCTTTGATATTGTAGTTGGATCTTATGATGTTTCTCCCCCTCTACTCTCTTGTGATGAATTGAGTTTCCCCTTTGAAGTTATCTTATCGGATTGAGTCTTTTATGAGAACACTTGATGTATGTCTTGCCGTGCTTATCTGTGGTGACAATGGGATATCATGTGCCACTTGATGTATGTTTTGGTGACCAACTTGCGGGTTCCGCCCATGAACCTATGCATAGGGGTTGGCACACGTTCTTGACTCTCCGGTAGAAACTTTGGGGCACTCTTTGAAGTACTTTGTGTTGGTTGAATAGATGAATCTGAGATTGTGTGATGCATATCGTATAATCATGCCCACGGATACTTGAGGTGATAATGGAGTATCTAGGTGACATTAGGGTTTTGGTTGATTTGTGTCTTAAGGTGTTATTCTAGTACGAACTCTTTAATAGATCGATCCGAAAGAATAACTTTGAGGTGGTTTCGTACCCTACCATAATCTCTACGTTTGTTCTCCGCTATTAGTGGCTTTGGAGTGACTCTTTGTTGCATGTTGAGGGATTGTTATATGATCTATCTATGTTATTATTGTTGAGAGAACTTGCACTAGTGAAAGTATGAACCCTAGGCCTTGTTTCCTACCATTGCAATACCGTTTACGCTCACTTTTATCACTTGTTACCTTGCTGTTCATATAATTCAGTTTACAAAAACCTTTATCTACTATCTATTTTGCACTTGTATCTTCATCTCTTCGCCGAACTAGTGCACCTATACAATTTGCCATTGTATTGGGTGTGTTGGGGACACAAGAGACTCTTTGTTATTTGGTTGCAGGGTTGCTTGAGAGAGACCATCTTCATCCTACGCCTCCTACGGATTGATAAACCTTAGGTCATCCACTTGAGGGAAATTTGCTACTATCCTACAAACCTGTGCACTTGCAGGCCCAACAACGTCTACAAGAAGAAGGTTGTGTAGTAGACATCACATGCCATAAATCACAAACATGCCATGGATGGAAACATGATGGCATGATATAATTCACGGATAGAATGACATAATTTAAAATATGATGATTATGTAAACAGTATGAGATGATATAACTATATTATGTCTTTAGAAAATGGGTTGGGATGCCATAATTCAGATACATGCTGTCTATGTAAACATCATGGCATGACATAATTCATATATATGATTTATATACGAAGGAAGTGAGCAGAGGGCAATCGCATATATGATGTGTCAACTAAGGAGATGGCATTCAATATTGTGTATATGATGTAAAAACTAAGCATTGCAATACAACACATGCATGACATGAGTAATATAACCCTGCCAAGTTTGAACATACACCACAGGGGGATAATAGGACTGGTCATCTGCCTCTAAATCCTCCTCTGAAGAGCTATTTGTAACCATCAAGATATCTGCTTCAGCAGGTAGCATTGTCTGCTCTGAAGACCTTATTGTCACTCTAGATTTCTCCATCACCAATTCAAATGGCTGACGCGCAGGAAGAGCAGATGAATATACAAACATTGTCGCAAAAGCAATGAGAAATACAAAAAAAGGACGGCATGATATAATTCACATATATGACGCTTGCCTAAACGACATGGCATTGCATAATTCACATACATAATGCCTTGCAACAAGATAACATTGCATAATTAACATATATAATGTCTTGCAACAAGATGGCATTGCATAACTCACATATATGGTAATTAGACACTAAACAGGTGGAATTCACACAAAGCATGTCTAAACTAAGCAAATGACATAGAAATGCAAGATACCATATGCACGATATGAGCAACATAACCCTGCCAAGTTAGAGCATGCACCTCGGGGGGAAATATAACTGGTCATCTGTCTCTGAATCCTCCTCTGAGGAGCTATCAGTAACCAACAAGACATGCGCTTCGTCAGATAGCATTGTCTGCTCTAAAGACCTTGTTTACACTCCAGATTTTTCCATGACCGTGTCGAATGGGTGATGCACAGGAAGAGTAATTGAATGTACTAAAATTGTTGACAAATTTAACACGTAATAAAAAATGATGGCATGATATAATTCACATATAAGATGACCAGCTAACCAGGGTGGCATTGCAAAATTCACATATATGATGCCTGGCTAAACAAGATGGCATTGCATGATTCACATATACGATAAAGAAACTAAACAGATGGCATTGACACAAAGCATGTCTAAACTAAGCAGATGACATCTTTAATGTATACAGTAAGCAATGCAAGGCACTATATGCATGATATTGCCAACATCAGCATGCCAAGTTAGAGCAAAGACCTCATGGGGTAAATAGGAGTGGCCTTCTCCTTCTGAATCCCCCTCAAAATAGTTATCTTCCTCTTGATTACGATCCGAAATGGGTGGAGGGGGTTGCCTTTGCGCCCACCATGGAACAATGTCTGCATGAAATTTTATTTCCACGCAAGACTCGTCTCTTTTTCTCTACATGATCATTTCCATTGTGTACAACAACTGGCATGCATAGGAATAAAAGATAGTGAGATTATGTAAGGAGTGCATGCACAAATCCAGAGTGATGGTAGCAAACTGTGGATAGACCCAGAACCAATGATATCAGGCACATAATAGCTTTAGTTAAAAAATACAGATAATGGATCCTTTAATGCTTGTTTGCACCCAACATGAAACTCATAGTAGACACCGGAGATCAACCAGATAGTAGACATATAGTACTGATTGCTGCCCCAATATGTACCCCACAACCATTTAAAAACTCAAATTTCAGCATTAGTTTGGACCTGACTCGGAGTCTAATAGGTGAACACGATGATAATGTAGCATGTCATCATATTAAGCGACGCATAATGTAAGCAGACACGGAAGAGTGCGACCTCTCTTGCGGACCCGTGTAGTCCTCAAGGTCATCTGCTCAGTTGATGATGGTAATGCAGTTGTCGTGGCTACCGGCGGCGGGGAAGAAGATCTGAGGCGGCGAAAGACAATATGGAGAGCGGATCCCTGCTATGGTGAACCCTTCCGTCGTTGGAGTAGCTGAGCTGGGGTGGAACACAGCGCCGCAGGAGCAGGACAAACCACACAAGGTTTTCTTTGACACATATCTGTAACAGAAGTAATTGAGTAAGGGCTTGTTTGAATTTGAGGATTCTAACAATGCGGGGATAGGAAATAGACAGGAATAGGATAGGAATGCATGTGCAAAACAGAGAATTTAAAAACACAGGATTTCTGCCAATCTGGGTGTTTGATTCACAACAATTGGTATATCAAAGGATACAGAAAATCATGGTGAGATTAAGTCAAACCACAAGAAAATGTACGGTTATAATGCTATTATGCTACTATCTCTTAGTCTTGTGCTTGATGAATAGGAATATGAAAAGGAGGACAAGTGGAAATTAGAATTCCTACTGTTTTTCTTTCAAGGACACACTAAAGGAACAAATCCTATAGTTTTCCTTTGCACCAAATTCATGAAAAGTAGTACCATAGGAAACTTTCCAATTCCTATGTTTTTCATTCACTTTTCCTTTCAAGCACTGGCGATTCTAGTAGGCAGGCTTGAGCAAGGAAAATCCTACACTAAAAAAATGTTTTGTTATTACTTCTATTACTTTGGACCCAGGCCACTGCCATACTAGCTCAACTCCCAGGCCCGTCGACAAATGCACAGCTCAAATGCGTAGAGATAAATAATGATGGCATTCAAGAGAGTCCATCACGAATAGCTAAGTTGCCTGGTACCTCACTGCTTGTCATATAGTAGGATAAAATAATCGTATTTCCCGTTACTACGAGTGCTCAGTGGACAATATATATAACATGTAGAGTAAAAAAGAGATGCAACCAGTGCACGACCTCTTTGGCAAAGCCATGTCGATCTCAGCATGATTGGGATGGCCGGTGAGGATGCTCCGGCTGACTTGGTTGTTGGAGGAGGGGAAGAAGGTCTTAGGCGTCTGGAGATGGAGCTCGAGGTACTGCTCCGCTGTGATGGAGGGTTTCGTCGTTGGAGCAGCTCCGATGAGTTGTACGACGCCGAGGCTGAAGCAGGACAAGAGAGATAAGGTTAACCTAAGTGGAATTCTAATATCATCTCCAATACATCATGTAAAATACATAACCACAAAGTGCTAGATGTGAAATACATCAGCCGCTCATCTATGAACTTAACTGTCGAAACTGAATTTAACTGTCGAAACTAAACTTAACTGTCGAAACTGAATTTTGCTGTCAAAACTGAATTTTGTTGTCGAAACTGAACGCACTAGCAAGGTGAGGCTACACGTTGGTCGACTAAATTTTTCATCTCTGGTCAGTCGATTTTGCAGCCGTTGGATACAAAATCAAGGGCCTGCGGTTCATCTTCAACCTCCACCTCCTGAGCCACCAGCCACCACCGGCCAAACAGCAGCCCCCCGCCGCCTGCAGCAGGCGGTGCGCCGCCCCGCCCGCCCTGAAAACACTCCCCACTGCCGGTCCGCCGCCGCCCCGGCCATCCCTCTAGGGCCCCCCGTGCCGAGCTTTTTCTCTGGCGATCCCCACGCCACCGCCCCGCCACCACCGACGACCACCGCCCCCACCCTGAACCCTAAGATA
>NC_041381.1:491839280-491872514 GCF_002162155.2 Triticum dicoccoides
GACTGACCCAAAAGTCGATTCAGTTGACTGAAGTGTAGCTAAATCGGAGCAGCATCGCAAGAGCAAGAGCAAGAGCAGCAGCGCGAGCAAGAGCAATAGCAAGAGCAGACCAGGCAGGGGACCGAGAGCAAGAGCAGAGCAGCAGCGCAAGCGAAAGCTAAAGCAGCAGCAGCTCCTACTGATGTGGACGTCGCTGTCGAGGGAGTGACATCATGGAGGAAGTGGCCGGCGACGCCGCCATGGATGGAGCCACGCCGTGTCGGCTCGGGACCGAGCGCCGGCAGCACCGTGAGATCAAATCAAGAAGAAAATGCGGCAATTAGGGTACAACCTATTTGGTGGCGCCGATTAGGCCGCAGCTTCATCCGAGGAAACTGTGATGATGATGCTCTTCCGGTGGTGCAGGTGAAGCCGGCGGTGTGGGAATGGAGGTGGTGTGAAAGACGAGGGGAACGTCGGGGCAGCTGAACCGACGGGACGACGAGATCGATGACGGATCCTCATCCGGTATGGTGGATGAGGGACGTCGAGGTGTTGCTCTGGACAACATCGTCGGGGAAGAGGCTCCGGCTGGGTGGCGGACAGACAGGGTGTGGGGCTTCATCGCGGGTTTTTGCGGCCTCGGTATACGAATGGGTGGGCGGATGGGATGGCAGTGGGGAACCATGGCTTAGGGGCGCGCTTGTCCAAAATGTGGGGTAAGTTATGAAAGTACCCCCACCAATTTGAGGTGGTTCTTTCGGTTCAGGGGTAGCATGGGCATTTCGCGTGTCAGGATTTCACAAGAGGTGGGAGTTTTCGCGCGCGTTGTACTTTCAGAATAGCAAGGCGCGGGTTGAGATGGAGGGAGTTGTCTGAGCACAACGAGACACAGATATATATTAAATATTTCGGGCTAACAAGCCGCAGGTTGAAGAGGCGGGAGTTTCGCAGCACGATAGACATAGACTCTAGCTTGAATTTTCGGCATAACAAGGCGCAGCTTGAAATTTCGGAAGAACAAGCTTAATGTGTACCCAAAAAAGACAATTTGCACCTCAACACGCACAACACACACACAAACACCATTTAGACTAGAGTAAGGTACACGTGCATTGCACGCATGAGATTTGGCAACCAAATTATCAATGAATACCACATTATAGCATGTAAGCTTTGAGTCATACTCCCTCCGTCCGAAAATACTTGTCATCAAAATGGATAAAAAAAGATGTACCTACACCGAAAATACATCTAGATACATCTTCTTTTATCCATTTTGATGACAATTATTTTCGGACGGAGGGAGTATATGCATGATGTCGATGTTCATTTAATTCTTATATTTCCTTTCATTCAAAATCATCTAGTTTTTATAAGAAAGCTAATCTATTTTAAGATTCATGGAATTGTGCGTTGTAAGATATAAAGTAAAAACAAATAATGACAAATCATGTAGAAAAACATTTGGGCAATTCTGATATGGAAGATTCTAGAACAAAGAAGAAGTGCTTGTGTTTTGATGTTTGTGCATTATGCTTAAGTTCAACCATGGAGTCTTCTAGATTATACATGTGGCAAAATCTTGTGGAATCTAGATGATATCCAACGGCCAGTAGTGCTCAAATTTGCCATCTTTGGACCATCGGATTCACCTCATCCAACGACCATCTTTCAAAGTTAAAGTTACCCGCACACAATGTAAAAAATATAAAATATAATATAGCCTACACTGCTGGTGGCTACGGAGTGTTGACGCCTGCTGGTGGCTGCTGGTCTGGAGTGTTGACGCCTGCTGGTGGCTGCGCTTGCTGAAGCGCTGGCATCCCTCGCACCTGAAAACGAGCGACTCGACATCTTGGAGGGTCGTAGGCTAGTAGAAACCATGGCGGAGAGCCTTCGCCACCAGGGACCGCGAGGCGGCGTGGTGCCCGCACTCGCCCTTGTGTATGTCGAGGAGGATCTCAATGCCTTGGTCCTGCTCGACGCAGCGTTGGAACACGCTGGTGGAACTGCGCTTGACGAGTTCGTTATTGATGATGCTGTAGGCGAACGCTCGACGCTGCACTTGCCGGGCTTCGGTCTGGTCCATGGGGAAGACCCCATTCTCCAGGAACTCCGAGATGGGCAGGGCCCAAGATGGGGCTGTTAACACGGCGAATACGGTCACCAGGGCGGGTTCCGGAGTGGCAGCCCCCGAGTCGAGTTGAGCAGCCTCCGGGTTGGGGACGGCGGCGGCCGGGTAGAGGGTGACGCCTGCCGGGTCGACGGCTTCAGCCCCCAGGCCGGGTTCGGCGGTCCCTGGGCTGGGTTCGGCAGTCCCCGGGCCGGGTTCGGCAGTCCTCGAGCTGGGTTGAGGTGCGGCTGGGTTGTCCGGAATGTACATGGACTCGGAGTCCGGAGACGGCTTGATGGACGGCTTGTGCAGGTGCTCAAGGCAGACACCGGACGGGATGGAATGCCGGGACGAGGCGCTGTTGGCGAGCGTGTCGGCTGCCTCGTTCTTCGCGCGTGGGGCGTGGAGGAACTCGCAACCCGCGAAGAACCCGGACAACTTCTGGACAACGAAGCGGTAGCTTGCCATGTTGGGTCGTCGGCATCCCATTCACCGGAGCACTGCTGCACCACCAGATCCGAGTCACCGTAGCACAGGATGCACCGGATGCCGAGTTCCTTGGCAAGCCGGAGGCCATGCACAAGGGCTTCGTACTCAGCGACGTTGTTGGAGGCGGCAAAGTGGATCTGGAGCGCGTAGAGAAGTCGGTCATCCTTCGGGGAAGACAGCACAATGCCGGACCCCAGGTCAAGACGCATCTTGGAGCCGTCGAAGTGCATGCACGAGTGCATCAAGTACAGCGGTGGCGGCAGGTACTGGGTCTCGGTCCAGTCGACAAGGAAATCGGCCAGGGCTTGGGACTTGATCGTGGTGCAGGGCTCGTAGAGGATGGTGTGGCCGGCTAGCTCGAGTGCCCACTTGGTGACCCAGCCAGAAGCGTCCCGCCACCCGATGATCTCACTGAGGGGGGTCGTGCTGACCACGGTGACAACATGCTCTTGGAAGTACTGCTTCAACTTCTTGGCCGTGAAGTACACGTTGTAACACATCTTCTGGTAGTGCGGGTTGTTCTGGTTGGAGGCGGAGAGCACCTCGCTCAGGTAGTAGACTAGGCGCTGGACGGCCTGGACTTTTGCCTTCTCTGGTCTTTCGACCACAATCACTATGCTGACCGACCACGAGGTCGCGGCAATATAGAGCAATAGCGGCTCCTTCTCGGCCGGTTCGGCCAGGACTGGTGCGGTGGAGAGCATGCGCTTGAGGTCCCGGAAAGCCTTATCCGCATGGTTGTTCCATTCGAACGGTGTCGTCTTCTTCATCAGCTGATACAGGGGCAAGGCCCTCTCGCCCAGCCGGCTGAGAAACCGACTGACCGAGGCCAAGCAGCCGGTGAACTTTGGGACATCGCGCAGCCAAGCCGGCTTGCGCATGCGCTCAATGGCCTTGATCTTCTTTGGGTTCGCCTCAATGCCGCGCTCCGAGATGAGGAAGCCGAGTAGCTTTCCGGTCGGGACGCTGAAAACGCACTTCTCTGGGTTGAGCTTGACTTTGTATTCACGCAGGTTGGCGAATGTTTCCTTCAGGTCGTCAAGGAGCATGAGGTGCTGCTTGGTCTTCACCACGATGTCGTCCACGTAAACATGGATGTTACGGCCGAGTTGCAGTAGCAAGCATTTCTGCATGCAACGCTAGAAAGTGGCGCCGGCGTTTTTCAGGCCAAACGACATGGTGATATAGCAATACGCCCCAAAGGGCGTGATGAAGGACGTCTTCAGGACGTCGGCCGGGTCCAGATTTATCTGATGATAGCCGAAGTAAGCATCCAGGAAGGACAGGAGCTCACACCCGGCGGTGAAGTCGATGACTTGGTCAATCTGTGGGAGGGCGAACGGATCTTTGGGACAGGCCTTGTTCAGGCTGGTGTAGTCGATACACATGCGCCAGGTGTTGTTCTTCTTCTGGAAGAGGACTGGGTTGGTCATCCACTCGGGGTGGAACACTTCCATGATGAAGCCGGTCGCCAAAAGCTTGGCAACCTCTTCACCGATGGTTCTTCTCTTCTCTTCGGAGAAATGTCGTAGGGGTTGGCGGACAGGCTTGGCATCCTAGCGAACATGGAGTTTGTGCTCGGCGTACTTCCTCGGGATACCCATCATGTCCTTTGGGGTCCATGCAAAATATCCCGATTCTCACGGAGGAAGTCGACAAGCTCGCCTTCCTATTTGTTGTTGAGGCGGGTGCCTATGACAACGTACTTGCTGTAGCTGGGGGTCTTCCGGGTTCAGCTTCACTTTCTTGGTCTCCCTAGAGGGCTTGAAGGCGGCCTCATCAGCCGGCTCCTCGGCCGGGATCGGCGCGGTTGATGTCTCATTGGCCAGGGCGACGATCCGGTCGCGCTGGCGCTGCTCCTCGTCAATGATCAGCGACTCGGCCAGCTTGGCACCGTCTCGAGCGCACTCCAGAGACTTACGGTAGTCACCGGTGATGGTGATGAGGCCCTTCGGACCCGGCAGCTTCATCTTGAGGTAAGCGTAGTGGGGGATCGCCATGAACTTGGCGAGTGCGGGCCGGCCCAACAGCACGTGATACGCGTTGGATAGGTCCACCACCTTGAACCAGATCGGCTCGTGTCAGAAGTGGCTACTGTCGCCGAACAGGACGTCGAGCCAGACCCGGCCGATTGGAGAGCAGGAGAGGTCAGGAACGATGTCGTGGAAGATCATCCGGGTTGGCTCTAGGTCTTTGGCCTCGAGGCCGAGCTTGGTCATGGTGTCGGGTAGAGGATGTTGATGCTGCTGCCGCCGTCCATGAGGACTCGGGAGAACTTACACGTGCGCCGAGGTGCGATGATGGTGGGGTTGAGGACGAGGGTGTAGCCACCCGGGTTCGACATGACAGTCGGGTGGTCTTTCCGGGTCCACGTGACTAGGCGATCCGACCAGTGCATGTACTCCGGCTTGGCCGGGATGACGGTGTTCACCTCCTGCCAAAGGAAACGCTCATTGCACTTGTCATTGCCAAGGCTAGTGAAGACGACGTAGGTTGCCTTCTAGGGCAGGTAGACATCGCCGCGCATCGCGCCACCAGCCGGAGGCGGTGGAGGAGGTGGAGGCGGCTGCCACGCTCCCAGAGACGGGGCCGCAGGAGGTGGGACGTCGCCCCTCATGATGCGCTTGGTGATGGCGCACTGCCGAAGCATGTGCGTGGACGGCCTCGCACCATTGTGGTTCTTGCAGGGGGCGTCCAGCATCTTCTCGAAGCTCATGGTGGGCTGCCACACCATCTTGTCGGTCTGCCAGCGCTTGGCGGCCGGGTCGGTCGCGGGTGCCTGCTCGGCGGCCGTGACGAGCCGGTTGTCGTAGCGCTGGGCCGGTTGGTCGGCCTTGCGCTTGTTGTTCTGCTGGTTGTGCAACTGTTGGCTGCCTTCGTCGGCCGGCTTTGGGGGGTGGGGGAACCGGCTTCACTTTGTCGGCTTCATCCAGCGCCACCTGGATCTTCATGGCAGAGTCGTCGTTGGCGTACTTATCCGCCGTCACCATGAGCGCGGCCATGGTGGTCGGCTCGGAGCGTAGGATCTTGTGCTTGATGAAATATGGATTGCTTGGACTTCTTGGACGCCCTCGCAGCTGTTCCGGAGCTCAGTCCAGCATGCGAGGTACTCACGACCGGTCTCCGCCGGCCCCTGCACGCACATGGCGAGCTGGCTGGGGCTGACGGGTCACCGGTAGGTCCCTGTGAAGTTGTGGACGAAAGCATGCTTGATGTCGACCCACCTGCTGACGCTGCCCACCGGCAGGTTGTTCAACCAGGTGCAGGCCAACCCTTGGAGCATGAGTGGTGTGTAGCGCACGGCAAGCCTGTGGTTGCCGCCTGCGATGCCGATGGCGGTGGTGTAGTCGGTGAGCCAGTCCTCCGGCTTCACGGTTCCGTTGTACTTGGGGGTGTCACGGGGGAGCGTGAACCCTTTGGGAAAGAACTCGTCCCGAATGCGTGGACCGAAGCATGCCGGTCCGATGGCCTCAGTCTCCTCCACCTCTAGGGAGAAAGCGAGTCGGTCAAGGCAGTGGCGGGCATCGGTGTCGTTGATGGCACGTGCGTCAAGATGGCTGGCGACCACGCCGCGGGGGGGCGGGTCGGCAGGAGCCGGTCGCCGGTCGGGTTGGTCGGGTTCGCACCGGTCTTCCAGGGCTAGCTCATCGCCTAAGACACCAACGATCATCGGGTCGGGGTTGCGCCGGGTCCGGGTGCGGCCGGAGTGCGCCTCACCGGGTGGCGAAGACGCCATGTTCTGATGATCATCGGGTCCGCCAGTGCGGGCGGAGCCGGATCCTGCCAGCTTGGTGAGTTGGTTGAGGTGGTCTTGCTGCGCGTTGGCCGCGTCGAGGAGGTCGTTCACCCGCTTCAGGCGGTCCCTCAGCTCTTCGCCCGCGAGCTGATCCAGGCCGACTGTGGTCGCCTGGGTAGCGTTCTTCACGGGAGTCTCGTAGACGGGCGGGATGGCATCATAGGCATGGCTGATCGCGCCACCCTGGGCTCGCACGTCCGCGACCTAGCTTGGCTCGGCCGCGGCAGGCATGAAGCCGTAGGCGGCGTTGCGCTCTAGCTGAGCGGAGTCCAGGCGATGCTGCATGGCAGCAAGCGTCTCAGTCAGGTCCAGCAGGCGCTGGCGGTCCTCCTCAAGCCGAGTCTGGGCCTCGGCAATGTTGGACGCATCGATGTCGATGCCGATGGGGATGTGAAGGCTATGCATCATGGCGCGCAACAGGTTGGCCGAGACGGCCCAATCCGCTGTGGCCTTGGCTTTGGCGGCCTTCCTCGTCGTGCTCGACGAGGAAGAGGCGTCAGTGCCGGTGACGAAGACCTCCACATGGATGTCCATCACCTCGGTGGGAGCGCTGCCACCGAGGGAGAGAGGGGAGTCAGAAAAGTCAAGTACCTCGCTGGGGTACTCTTCGGCCGCAGGCGCATCGGAGATGCGCAGCGCGGCGAAGGAGGCAGCTAGCACGTTGATGACGTCGTCCGCCAGCGTAACGGGCTCGTCAGAGTCGGAAAGGAGCCCCGTCTGAAGCATGCTCCCGGCCAGGACCTCGAGCTGCCCCACGGTGGGCGCCAACTATCGTAGTGGGCGCATGACAGATGCCATGGGATGTCTAAAGAGAGGAGGAGGCTCGAGGGCACTGGTGGGCTCCAGAGGCAAGGTCGGCATGAGCGTGCGCGGGACGCAAGACATACCCAGGTTCAGGGCTCTCCGGAGAGATAACACCCCTAGTCCTGCGGAGTGTGGTTGATATGTAACAGTACAGAGTCACTCCTAGAGCTGTATTGGGGAAGGAGGGCAGGCCAAGGCTTAGGCTGCTCCTTCTCCCTTGCTGGTGTGTGAGTGAGAGTGTTCTACTGATGGTCTGATCGCCTGCCCCATGCATGGAGGCCTCCTAGGGGTTTTTATAGGTCAACCCCCCAGGGGTACAACTGTAATGTTACAAGGTCATAGGGCCGGGTTGTCAGCGTCTGGGGACCCGGAGCTGGGACCCGCCGGGTGTCAGGGCTCACCAGGTTCTCCGGGCACGGGCCCCGCATGCCTAGGGGCACTGTTCGCCGTCTTGTCGATCGTCAGGGAGTGGCCTGGTTGACTCGGGTACAGTGGCGCTCCGTCAGGTCACCGCTTGATGGCGCCAGCAGTGGTGACGGGTGCACTATTGCCATGCCGGCCCGAGTCAGCGGGTAGGTGAGGGGCACTGTTGCCATGCTCCGGCTGACCGGAGGCATGGGCGGGGCACTGTTGCCTTGGTCATCGGTAGATGGAGACTCGTGCCATCGTACGGCCTGGATGGGACGATAGTTGGCTCGTGGTTGGGTTGAGAAACACGCCAAGGGTGGAGCTGGCTTGTCGAGGAAATCTTGGTGTGTCGGGTTCGACCGCCTTGAGCTGGTCGTTGGGGCCGAGTTGAGGAGTACGGCTGGGTTGGAGAGCTTGGCCGGGTTGAGGGACCCGGCCAAGCGCGAGCCGTCTTGAGGGGCGATGTTGGCCCCATTTTTTTGAAAAGGATCCGGGTTCCGTTGCCTGCCCGGGGTTCATTCCTCCGACAACATGTTATTTGTATGTTAGTGTTGTTGGCCAGGGTTCTTAGGGACAGTTATTTAGAGTTATTCTAAGAAAATAAGCCCCTTTGAATATAAGCTCCAGATAATAAGCCAACCAGTTCTTTTCATTGCCTGCTTTTCCAGCTTATCTGTGGTATGATCAGTGAAAAGTCTAGATTGCATTATAATTTGTCACTTTGCTGCCCATATGAAGATTAATTTAACTTGCAAACATCATGAATTGAACCCAGTGCAGTAATTAATATGATAGGAAAACAGACCATCAATATTTGTTCTAAATACAAATATAAAGATAGCATCTACTTGGCACAATCAACTTTGGTCAGTGTCTTCCATAGAGAGCCCATTGCCTAATTTTAATAAAGAACACATGGCCTAAATTTAAATGAAGAACGATTATTTATCAAAATTCGATGGTCCAAGTGGCTGATCATTATCATATAGCAGCGCCACTTGAAAGCATCATATAGCAGCAGCAGCTCATAGCAATTCATTATATACCAGCAGCAGCTCATAACAATTCATCATATAGCAGCACCAGGAGTAGCTCATAGCAAGTCATCATATAGCAGCAGCAGGAGCAACTCATCATATAGGAGCAGCAACTCATAGCAATTCATCATATAGTAGCAGTAGGAGAAAATCATCATATAGGAGCAGCAACTCATAGCAATTCATCATATAGCAGCAGCAGCTCGTAGCAATTCATCATATAGCAGCAGCAGGAGTAGCTTATAGCAATGCATCATGTAGCAGCAGCAGCTCATAGCAATTCATCGTATGGCACATCAGAATGGAAATTTGGCAAAAAATCAGAGGAGATCCTCACCTTGTTGGACGAGCTCATCCTTCAACAGCACCTCAAGGCCACGGCCTGGGTGGAGGGGAGGGGGAATGAAGTGCCTTTTGCCGGAGTGGGGCAACGACCGTAGTTGTGCGGCGACCACCGGAGTAGAGCATTGTACGGACCATATCGGAGCTCATAACAATAATGAATCACTCCTGCCTGCTATAGTGTACATTTAGGCATCATACATTGCATAACCTAATACATGTGCATTTCATTATAAAATCTGGAATATGCAATGTTTATGTTAGTTCATACGTTGCACATGATGTTCAAATGCCTCTTAAATCTGGTCAGTCAAGTGATTATCTTTAAACCTCCTTCTATGCTTGTTTTCTTAATATGTAATTCAGTGTTGTGCAAGATTTGCTCACACATCTGTCCAATTGCTTGTTATTATCAGCCAGCCATACTAGAATTGTTTGCTTTGATTACTTGTTATTCTTGACCTAACAGAGCTTGTCAACGATTTAAACACTAAGGGCTGTTGTAGTGGGGGCTTGTATAACTCATAGGTGACATAAAGGTTTGTGTGTACACTAAACTAGGCTCTCCAAGAGTACCAGGAGGTCCAGTTCGAAGGCATGCATAGTTTTTACATAGCGCACACATAGTAAATGCTCATTTCATTGTGTTCAAAAGATGTGGTATGTTTCATTATGTGGTGTTGTTTTATTATTAACTCATCCTTTCGTGTTGTTCACAAACTGGAAAGTATGCATATTTATCTTCCAAGGAGACCAGTAACTAGTTTGTGTTACCTTGTAGAGGGGGTGCAACGAAGATAAGATTGAGGATTTCCAAGTGCAAGATGTTAGGACGGAGCCTTGCAAGATAAGGAGGAGCAACGCTGAGCCTGTTCAACAAGTTATGGCAAGTCATTATATTACAAATACTAGGACATCCTATTTGTCTGACATTCTGCTTGCATAGGGTTCTTCGCCTGTAACCCCGTCATTGGGCCATTGATTAAAACTCCCTCTGCTGACTACTATATGGTGTTCTAAATTTATTGTAAATTAGATGTATGTAAACACATTTTAATGTGTCTGTTCACTCATTACAGATGTAGTCTACTTTTAAATATCTAAAACATCTTATAGTGGTGAACAGTGTGAAATTGCTTCCTGCTATGGTAGAGTAGTCGATGTCATAAATGTCATAACCAAACGCATGTTCACATCATTAGCCTCCCTATCATTACTAGGATCTTGATTACATACTAGTCAAGATACTTCATAGGGGGCAAACAATATTACATTACTCGTTCCTTTATATAGATGATACAATAGTTGACTCAAATGTAGCTAGGTAAAGGATGTTATTTAGGCGTGCATGTATATATGCTGCCAACTCAACAATTCAATTGCTTGTTTGTTTCGGGCATAGTTAAATTGCTCTTTTCAATTGCTTTATTTCTCCTCATTTAATGAGATGCCCAAACAATGATGCCTGATGTAGGGTACTTGTATAACAATTAGTTGACATAATTAAAGGCCTTACCATTTAATTACTCTGGCGAAGTGTGCCTGAAGCTTTGAAGTCTATTAACAAACTATTACTGCATGAGGCTCATGATACGTCTCCAACGTATCTACTTTTCCTAACAGTTTTCCTCTTGTTTTGGACTCTAATTTGCATGATTTGAATGAAACTAACCCGAGACTGACATTGTTTTCAGCAGAACTACCATGGTGTTGTTTTTGTGCAGAAATAAAAGTTCTCGTAATGGAACGAAACTTTGTGACAATTTTTACATGAATAAAGAGAATTTCTGGAGCCAAGAGATACCTAAGGGGGGATCCTAGGTGGGCACAACCCAACAGGGCGCGCCTGCCCCCCAGGCGCGCCCAGGTGGGTGCTTCCCACCTTGTGGCCCCGCTGACCCTGAAACCGACGCTATAAAATCACATTATTCCAGAAAAATCAGGGAGAAAGAATTATCGCATTTCACGAGACAGGGCCACCGCAGTCTCCTGTTCTTCATCGGGAGGCCAGATCTGGAGTCCGCTTGGGGCTCCGGAGAGGGGGATCTTCGATCTTTGTCATCACCAACACATCTCCATCGCCAATTTCATGATGCTCCCCACCGGGAGTGAGTAATTCCTTCGCAAGCTCACTGATTGATGAGGAGTTGGATGAGATTCATCATATAATCGAGTTAGTTTTGTTAGGGCCTGATCCCTAGTAACCATTATGTTCTGAGATTGATGTTGCTATGACTTTGCCTTGCTTAATGCTTTTCACTTTGGGCCCGGGTGCCATGATTTCAGATCTGAACTGTTTACGTTATCACCTTTATATCCATGTTCTAGATCTGATCTTGCAAGTTATAGTCACCTACTACGTGTTAACCCGGCAACCCCGGAGTGACAATAGTCGGGACCATTCCCGGTGATGACCGTAGTTTGAGGAGTTCATGTATTCATCGTGTGCTAATGCTTTGTTCAGGTTCTCTATTAAAACGAGGCCTTAATATCCCTTAGTTTCCAATAGGATCCCGCTGTCACGGGAGGGTAGGACAAAAGATGTCATGCAAGTTCTTTCCATAAGCATGGATGACTATTTACATAATACATGCCTACATTATTTCTATGAACTGGAGCTACTGTCGTATTGCCCTAGGTTATAACTGTCTCATGATGAATATCATCCAACAAGTCACTGATCCAATGCCTACGAATTTATTTTATAATTTTTCTGCTAAGTTACTATTGCTATTGCTATCGTTACTGCTACAAATCACTACTATCACTATTACCGTTACTACTGTTGCTGCTACTATCATCAAAACTATCATATTACTGTGCTACTTATCACTTTGCTGTAGATAATTAATCTCCAGGTGTGATTGAATTGACAACTCAGCTACTAATACTTACAGATATTCTTTGGCTCCCCTTGTGTCGAATCTATAAATTTGGGTTGAATACTCTACCCTCGAAAACTGTTGTGATCCCCTATACTTGTGGGTTATCAAGATCTTTTTATTGGTGCCGTTGCTATGGAGCATAGCTATGTTTGTCGAGTCACTTGGGATTATTATCATATTATCACTATGAATGATCTGAAGGATGCTAAGACTAAGATTTTCCTCTCAAAGACGAGGGGAGGTAAGGGACTGCCATCCATCTCCGCTTTAGATTCACCTTCTGTTATAAGTAACTTGCAACACCACAACATGCTATTAATTCTGATATGTCGCAAGTTATTGATGATGCTACTTCTGCTATGAATGCTACTCATGATGATGCTAGTACCTTGCTTGATGATGATGTGCCACTAGGTGAATTTCTTAATGAACAAATTGCTAGAGTAACACAACATGATATTGTTTGAATCTGATGATGAACTTGAAACTGAAAATCTTGAAACACCTACTAGAACTAATCCTCCTAGATATGAATTGCCAAAGTTACTGGAAGGTTATACTATGAGTGAGGAGGCAACTAGACATATCCTTGCTTGTAAGGATAGAGATGATCTAGAGAAATTATTATGCAAGTATAAGGAAAGATCTCTGAATGCTAAAATGAAATGTGATCCTGAGTTTGCTACTTCACCTATTGTGATTGATGATAAGGATTATGAATTCTCTGTTGACCCAGATTTAATTACTTTGGTTGAATCTAATCCTTTCCATGGTTATGAAACTGAAACTGTTGTGGCACATCTTACTAAGTTGAATGATATAGCCACCCTTTTTCCTCATGATGAGAAGATTCGCTATTACTATATTCTCAAGTTATTTCTGTTATCATTAAAGGGTAATGCTAAAGCTTGGTACAATACTCTTGCTCCTGGTTGTGTGTGTAGTCCCCGGGATTTGATCTATTACTTCTCTGAAAAAATATTTCCCTGCTCATAAGAAACAAGTTGCCTTGCAGGAAATATTTAACTTTGTGCAAATGGAAGAAGAGAGTCTCCCACAATCTTGGGGGGAGGCTTATCCAATTGCTTAATGCTTTGTCTGATCATCCTCTTAAGAAAAATGAAATACTTGATATCTTCTATACTGGACTAACCGATGCTTCTAGGGATTTCCTAGATAGTTGTGATGGTTGTGTTTTCAGCGAACGGACTATTGGGCAAGCTGGAGAATTATTGAATAACATATTGAAAAATTATGATGATTGGACTCCTCCTGAAACACCTATTAAACCCACTCCGAAGAAGAGGGGTATCTTATATCTCAGTCCTGAAGATATGCAAGAGGCAAAGAAATCTATGAAGGAAAAAGGTATTAAGGCCAAGGATGTTAAAGTTTTACCACCTATCGAAGAAATATGTGGGCTTGAAGCACCACCACCACCTAAGGTGGTAGAGGTAAAATATTTAATGAACAATGATACTGTCCTCGTAATAAACATCCTAGTTAATGCCTTTATGAGTTTGATAATTACATTAGAAAGCAAGATCACTTCAATGCAAATGTTATGAAACAATTAAAATACAACTCTGATATGATTACTCACTCAAGTGACTTATTATTTAGAATCTCAAATGATGTCAGAGGTGTAGGAAAGCATGCCTCTATGGTTCAAACTCAACTAGAACAAGTTGCTAAATCTCAAAGAGAGTTATTTGATGAAATGAACAATAATATAAGTGACTTTGCTATTAGAGTAGCTACTAGAGGAGGTAAAATGACTCAGGAACCACTTTATCCTAAGGAGCATCCGAAGAGAATCGAACAGGATTCACAAAGGAACAACACCACTACACCTAGTCCTTCTAAAAAGAAGAAGAAAAAGAAAAATGGTTGGACTTTGCCTGCCTCTAGTGAACCTGAAATAGAAAAACCTCCTAATAATGATAATGAAGTTACTATCTCTGATGCTGAAACTTAATCTGGTAATGAGCACCGCCTTCTGATAAAGAAAAAGATAATGATGAGGTTCATGAAGACACTCAACCAAATGATAAAGAACCAGATAATGATGTTGAGCTAGAACTAGTTGTCGTCTTGATAACCCACAACCTAAGAATAAAAGATATGATAGAAGAGATTTTGTTGCTCGAAAACATGGAAAGGAAAGAGAACCATGGGTTCAAAAGCCTATGCCATTTCCACCTAAGTCAACTAAAAAGAAAGATGATGAAGAATTTGAACACTTTGCTGAAATGATGAGGCCGGTCTTTTTGTGAACTCGCTTAACTGATATCTTAAAAATGCCTCCTTATGCAAAGTATATGAAAGACATCATCACCAATAAGAGAAAATTACCGGAAGCTGAAATCTCCACTATGCTTGCTAATTATACTTTTAAAGATGGAGTAACTAAAAAACTTGGAGATCCACGAATACCAACTATACCTTGCTCCATTAAAAGAAACTATGTGAAAACTGCTTTATGTGATTTGGGAGCTGGTATTAGTGTTATGCCTTTCTCTTTATATAAAAGACTTGATTTCAATAAACTCACACCTACTGAAATATCTTTGCAAATGGCTAACAAATCAACTGCCATACCTATCGGTATTTGTGAGGATGTGCCCGTTGTTGTTGCTAATGTTACTATTTTGACTGACTTTGTTATACTTGAGATGCCCGAGGATGACAACATGTTGATTATCCTTGGTAGACCCTTGATTGCAATAAAAGCAAGGTCACCTTTCATATCAATAGTAATGAGCATACGGTGCACTTTCGAAGAAACAATTCCAAGTGAATGGTATTAATGTTATCGAAAAATCTCCGACAAGCACTATTGGAAGTTTTCAACTACCTCTACCTACTATTAAAAAGAAATATGAAATGCTTATTGTTGGGGATATTCATATCCCCATTGAGGTAACTTAGTGATTTACAAAAGTTCTTCGGTTTCATAATAATTGAAAGTGGTTGTTAATAAGACTTGATCAACCTTATTAATGGATCATTTTTGAGAGGTATGAAGTTGATGAATTTAGTGAGCACTACCTTCTGTCTCTACCTATTGTTTTCTGTTTTTCTTAGTTAAATAAAATAAAATGCCATGCTTTTTCTATTTTTTGAGTTTTCCGTGCAATAAAAAAATGACCCAAAAATAAAAGTTCCCAAAATGCTCTGAAAATCTGATACGATTTTTTCCTGAATATTCCTGAATTTCTGGTGCAAATAATATCAGAGGGAGGTGCACCGGGTGGGGCACAACCCACCTGGGCGCGCCAGGACCCCCAGGCACGCCCTGGTGGTTGTGGGCCCCCTTACTTCTTCTTCCCACATCACTCCATTCACCAAGAAAAAAAAACTACCACACTCTCTCTCTCTCTCTCGTGTTCTTGCTCCCGAAACGTAGATTTCGATCTCTTGGCTCAAAGCTCCATTTCCAAAACTGTTTCAGGAATTTTTTGCTTGGTATGTGACTCCTCCATGTGTCAAATTAGTTTTTGTTTTAGTGCTTTATATTTAGAATAATTAGCTACTCTTAGAGTTCTAAGAAGTTTGAATGCTTGCTATGGCCTCTATACATCTCTATGAGTGATTGCTATCAGTTTTGTGAAGTTTTCTTGAGAAAAATTTTGTGGACTGAAAATTTCAGAATTTTGTTCATAGGAAAAGGATGAGCTTCTTTAGGAAGTTTTCTTCCAAGAAGAACTCCAAGGGGGTTATTGGGCAGTCATCTGACAATGATCTCCATACCCCGAGGTTGGCAGAGCTAAGGCCTTGCGAGTGGCCGCATAATGCATTCATGGAAGAGGTCGGTATCCTCCAAGAGTTCAACCAATATGCTGCTAATGCCGGCCTCACCGACTTCATCGCAGCTGAATGCGAACAGTATCATCTCCTCACAAATGCTTTTGTGCAAAATTTTCATTTCCATCCTAGGAATAATCCCCCTGAGGTGTCATTTAATCTATATGCTGAAAACCGCCAGATCCCACTTACTGAATTTTGTGACATATGCATGCTTCCTTCTGATGGTGGACTAGTAGAGCCTAGGCCCTCAGAGTTTGACGGTTTTTACCATACTCTGACAGTGGGGGATGAGAGAGGAGTATCAGGAACCACTGTCATTAGCTTGCAGTTTCCTGCCGTGCATTATTTTGCCTTATTTATTGCAAAGTGCTTGCTAGCGAGAGAGAAGGTGGGTTCACTTAGTGCCCCAGACTTTGTTGTTTTGCATCGAGCACTTTATGGCGACAACACTTATAGCTTGGGAGCTATGGTGGCAAGTCGCCTTCACCTTAACAGATTCAAGGGTAAAATACATGGGGGCATTTACACTACTCGCTTGGCGACTCACTTCAATGTGCAGATACGCCAGCATGATCACCCCTTGACCAAGGTTTACCTAGATAGAGCATCTATGAAGCACCATCAGTTTCTTGCTGCTGATTACCCTGATATTGACTTGCCTTACAATTTTGTTTTCAGTGAGACAACTCGTGATATTATTCCCTTGCATGCACCTCCTTTGTTTGATTATGTTGTCAGGAACGGATATAGGATAATGCCTGAGGACATTGTCGCTTACCAGAACAACCTGGCGGCGGCATAGGCGGAGCCTCAGCAGTGGGACCCTATGGTGCCTGCTCCCCAGCACTTCAACATTGTACCTCATGGCTTCTACGACTGGTGATTACCAAGTTAGGCCAAAAGCCTAAGCTTGTGGGAGTACGTATTTCCACCGACATTACATTCATGTTCGCAGGTTTCATTCCAGTTATCGGTGTCCACACTTTTTCATTGTATCATCCATGTTTAATTTATTTTCTCGCTTTCTTCTTGTGTGTTTGAAAAACTTTGAGAAAATCGCAAAAATATGTTCTTGCGTCTTTTTGTTTTTTATTCCTAGTTTAAATTGCTGTAGCACTAAAAATAAAACCCAAAAAGATTTCCCTGTTCTTCTTTTACTTGTTGGGAGCTTTCCTGTGTAAATAGTTTTTCTCGTTTTTGCTTTTCCCTTTTTCCTTTGCTTGCTTTTGAAAAAACAAAAATCCAAAAATATTTCAGTGTGTTTCTCTAAATTTCTTTTTCTTTTATTGAGTCATACGGAGGAGAAGACCACGATGAAAATGTTGAGTGGCTCTCATTTGCATTGTTGATCTAACAAAGAGCCCATATTACCTTGTCTTCTCCTCTTGAATAAAATGTTTGCAGATTCCAGCTTAGTCCACGGCACTATTGCACTATTATTATTTTCAAATCGTTCGGTCGTGCAAGTCAAAGGCAATAATGACGATATTAGATGAACTGGACATGGCAGAGAGAAACGGGTATGAACTCGACGTGTTCTATTTTTGTAAATATGTTTAACCTAGTATCCATGATTCAGCCTATTATGATCAAACATGTTTGCATTGTGTTAAAATGATTGTGATGTAGTATGATGATATGGTATCCTCCTCTGAATGTTCGAGTGGGTTGACTTCGCACATGTTCATGCATGTAGTTGAATCAAAACCAACATAGCCTCTATGATATTTATGTTCATGGTGTTCATATCCTACTCATGCTAGTATCCAATGTTACTTATGCCTAATGCATGTTCATGACCATTGTTGCTCTCTAGCTGGCCGCTTCGCAACCTATTTGCTAGCCTTCGCCTGTACTAAGTGGGAACTCTGCTTGTACATCCAAAAACCTGAAACCCAAGTTGTTCCAGATGAGTCCACCATACCTACCTATATGCGGTATTACCATGCCATCCTAAGTAAATTTGCATGTGCCAACTCTAAATGCTTCAAATAAATATCCTTTTGTGTGTCTGGATCGTTCATGGAATGACATGATGTAGTCGGTATCTTCCATGCTAAGCGGGCTATTTTCAGGTCAAGTGTTTATTCACTCGCCATCGCACGAGAAAAGGGCGGTGATAGGGATGCCCAGTCCCAAATAGCAAAAAGAAAAGAGCTTACAAATAATCAAAGAAAAACTCCCAATGGAGTCATAACCTTTACATTTCCGCTTGGGAACCGCCACTAGCGTGTTTAGAATGGAAGATATTGATAACTGATGGTCGTGAAGTAAATAAGAAGGGTGCATGTCTCAAAATATCGTTTACCTCTGTTTTAAAAACTTGAGCTCTGGCACCTCTGCAAATCACTGCTTCCCTCTATGAAGGGACTATCTATTTACTTTTATGTTGTGTCATCACCTTCTCAAATAAGCGCCAGAACCTGAGAGCATTGTTGTCATGCTGATGCATTGTGTGTAGCTAATGTTGGGTGCATCATGACTGGATCTTTTCTACCATGAATTACAATGTTTTGTCCTTGCTTGAACTTTGGGGGTGCTCTGCATTTATGTTTTACGGTCTCAGAAAGGGCTAGCGAGATACCACTGTTGTCATATTATATCATGGTTGTTTTGACAACATGTTGCTATTTGAGATATCTTATTATTGATCTCTAGTTGTTTATGTCATTGATATGAGTTAATATAATTTTTAAGAGTTATTGTCGACATGGTTAGCTATAATCCTTGCTAAAAACCTGGGTGTTGTTTAAGCTTATTTATGAAATAAGATCACAAGAGTTTGTAAAAGTTTTTCTTTTTCACTTTCATTTTATCAACTGAATTACTTGAGGACAAGAAAAGGTTTAAGCTTGGGGGAGTTGATATGTCTCCAACATATCTACTTTTCCTAACGCTTTTCCCCTTATTTTGGACTCTAATTTGCATGATTTGAATGAAACTAACCCCAGACTGATGCTATTTTCAGCAGAACTACCATGGTGTTGTTTTTGTGCAGAAATAAAAGTTCTCGGAATGGAACGAAATTTTCCTAGGAGTTTTTATATCAATAAAGAGAATTTCTAGAGCCAAGAGATACCTGCGGGGCACCTGGGTGGGCACACCCACTAGGGCGTGCCTGCCACCCCAGGCGCGCCCAGGTGGGTGCTTCCCACCTGGTGGCCCCGCTGACCCTGAAACCGATGCTATAAAATCACATTATTCCAAAAAAATCAGGGAGAAAGAATTATCGCATTTCATCAGACGGAGCCACCGCCGTCTCCTGTTCTTCATCGGGAGGCCAGATCTAGAGTCCGTTTGGGGCTCCAGAGAGGGGGATCTTCGATCTTTGTCATCACCAACACATCTCCATCGCCAATTCCACGATGCTCCCCACCGGGAGTGAGTAATTCCTTCGCAGGCTCACTAATCAATGAGGAGTTGGATGAGATTCATCATATAAACGAGATAGTTTTGTTAGGGCTTGATCCCTAGTAACCATTATGTTTTAAGATTGATGTTGCTATGACTTTGCCATGCTTAATGCTTGTCACTTTGGGCCCAGGTGCCATGATCACCTTTATATCCATGTTCTAGATCCGATCTTGCAAGTTATAGTCACCTACTACATGTTATGATCCGGCAACCCCGGAGTGACAATAGCCGGGACCACTCTCGGTGATGACCGTAGTTTGAGGAGTTCATGTATTCTTCATGTGCTAATGCTTTGTTCCGGTTCTCTATTGAAAGGAGGCCTTAATATCCCTTGGTTTCCAATAGGACCCCACTGCCATGGGAGGGTAGGACAAGAGATGTCATGCAAGTTCTTTCCATAAGCACGTATGACTATTTACGAAATACATTATATTTATGAACTGGAGCTAATGTCGTATCGCCCTAGGTTATAACTGTCTCATGATGAATATCATCCAACGAGTCACCGATCCAATGCTTATGAATTTATTTTATATTGTTTCTGCTAAGTTACTATTGCTACTGCTATCGTTACTGCTACAAATCACTGCTATCACTGTTACTGTTACTACTGTTGCTGCTACTATCATCAAAACAATCATATTGTTGTGATACTTATCACTTTGCTGCAGATAATTAATCTCCAGGTGTGGTTGAATTGACAACTCAGCTGCTAATACTTTGAAATATTCTTTGGCTCCCCTTGTGTCAAATCTATAAATTTGGGTTGAATACTCTACCCTCGAAAACGGTTGCGATCCCCTATACTTGTGGGTTATTAGCTCACAATCTAGTTTATACAAGGTTAATGACTGCATAGTTTTGTTTGCTATAGTAGGTTTGTATGAATCCCTCTGTGGTTCATTATGCTCCCTAAGACTCTTCTGGAACATGGCGCACAATGTTTCATCTAGTTAATATGAGCTACAGAATTGCCAACTGCTTGCTTGTACACAAGATATATATAATGTTCAGTAGCAGCGTGTGGTCTAAATTTGTAACATGTCTATGTTTTGGATTTGGCCCCAACATCATGCTCCTTTGGTGAGCCAAGAGATATTTTTGTATGCGGGCTGCAGAGAGTACCATTTTTATAATTTTTAAAATATCACCTCCTTATGCTTCATGACGTGTAACATTATTGTAAGTCCTGTTTTGCCATTGTCTTGCTCGCTTCACTGTTGTAGCTATATGTTTGCCCTAGTCATGTGTACTTACAGAAACATTTTAGGATGAAGTGACATCAACACAAAGATCTGAGAGCAGTGTGGCATGACCGTTACCAAATGATTATGGATTGGAATTAGAATGTGCTAATGTTCTAGAGCATCAACTAGATGTGGCAAGATAACGTGTATATGAGTCTCAACATGTAATCGAGATGTTGAGAGTGGACTTGCAGGTATTAGATCCAGGAGTCAAAAAATGAAACAAGATAGTGAGGTAACCACAAAGGAATTGGAAATTTTGAAAGTTCTGTTGATGCGTGTCCATGATGTATGAGCTTTATTTACCCAGTGTATGTAATTTGTTGTTTGTGTACGCTTTATTATCACTTGTGTCGAACTATAATGCCCAGTAGATATAATTTGTTGTAATTTAATTATTGTATAGTATAGAATTATTCTTCATTTCTTTGCCTTAGTCTCTTTATTGTATAGTGTAGGTTTTTAGAGGCGATAGTATAGAGTAGGATAATTCTTTGTATATGCTATATAGTTGAAATGGGGGCCAACACGCCCAACCATTACATGGACGCCATATGAATGAACAAACATGTGTAGTCAAAGCGGGCCTTAATTGGGTTGGTCAACTAATATTTAGTGGATCCTAATCGATGTGGTCTCATAATTCCTCAGATGGCCCAATCAACAAGGCCCATTGCAATTAGTGGATTTCGGCCCGCCCCTGTGGCCCATCATAATAAGGGCACTTTGTAGGACGTTAACAGGGCGAAAGGTTGATTGGGACGTATAAATGGAAAAGGCTCGTGGGCCTCTAGCAGGCCGAAATAAACATCAATTTTGTCTCGGCCCGTATACTTTATGGGCTAGTAAGGGCCGAAAGTATTTTGGGCCGAAAGAGGCCCAATGTACAAGATAGGCTTCTAATAGGATGAAAGTAGCGTCGGGCTGAAATTGACCCCTGGAGAACATGGGCCGCTAATGGACCCAAAGTCAGGTGGCACCGTCAAAGGCCCAACTGTCGTGTGGGCGTTAACAGGCCGAAAGAAACAACAAGCTAGAAGTTGGCCCATGTACGAATGGGCCGACGAAAGGCCAAAAGTCATAACGAGCTACAAGTTGGCCCAACTACAGAATGGGCCGATAAAAGGCCGAAAGACGTACTGGTGGGATATTGTCCATATCTATAATGGGTTGCTAACAGGCCAAAAGAAGGTCGGGTCGTAATTGAGCCCAAAGACGTAGCGGGCTGTTAACGGGCTAGAACTGACGATGGGCTAGAAATTGTCAAATCTAGAATGCGCCTTTGATGGGCTGATTCTATGTAACTCGTATTGGCCGTGGTTGTGAATGGGCCTAACGCAAGTAGGCTGCTAAAGGGTCGGCCCGCTTATTTTGATAGCCCGACCTTTTAACCTAAATGTGCCACTTTTGGGCCATGCCACGTGTTGACATATCATGGGCGCCTGATGTCCATTGGACGGCTGACATGTTTAGCGGCGCAGAGCTGACACATGGTTCCCTCAGCCAATGAGAATTTTACATGTGGAAAATCGCCATTTGTCATTGCTGTTAACGGTTTATCGGATCCAAAACCGGACCCAATAGCTTAACGGCGACCTGTTATGGTGGATGCCATGTGTTGGTTACCCTTGAAGAAAACATTTTCGTGACACGTAATTTATCGTCATGGCAGCGGACACTTTCGTGATGATAATTTCAGTATTGTCATGGAACACTTCTATGACAGCACAGGTATGAATATCTTGATTTTATCATAAAATCGTCATGGATGTACATGCATGACAGAAAACGTGACCTAGTGTGACAAACATGTATCACCACGGAAGTGTTTTTTGTAGTGGTAAGTGGGAGGACATGACAGCTTGATGAGATTACTGGATCTCCAAAAATTGAAAGGACTAGCAAAACAGAATTTGTTCCAGAAGTTATCCATGCAACTGAACCAGAAGTTACTACACCAGTTGCAGAAACGCCGATTAAAACAGTAACTGAACCGCATAGGTCAGGTTGGGTTATTGAACCTCCTGGATAGTTTCGCAATGAAATATTCATCTTAGAAGAATATGAACCCGCACACTATAGAGAAGCGATGGCGGCGCCCAGCTCAAAAGAATGGCACAAAGACATGCAATTCAAAATGGAGTCCATGTATGAAAATCTGGTTTGGAACTTGTTTGATCTTCCAGAGGGTGTGAAACCCATACAATGCATATGGATCTTCAAAAGAAAAATAGATGCATATGGTAATCCTACCATCTATAAAGCAAGGCTAGTAACGAAAGGGTTTTTGCAAGTTGAGGGAGTTGATTGTGATGAAACTTTCTCTCTAGTAGCAATGCTAAAGTTTGTACGAATTATGATGGCAATCGCTGCATGTTTCGACTATGAAATATGGCAGATGGATGTTAATACCGCTTTCCTAAATGGTTTTATGAAAGAGGATGTATACATGATACAACCAAAAGGTTTTGTCGATCCAAAGGATGCCGAAAAAGTGTGCAAGCTTCAAAGGTCAATCTATGGTTTGAAGCAACCATCAAGGAGCTGGAATCAACATTTTGATGAAGTAGTACAAGAGTTTGGCTTCATTAAAAATGATGAAGAAGCTTGTGTATACAAGAAGTTTAGTGGGAGTTATGTAGCATTTTTGATCTTATATGTGGTTGACATATTATTGATTGGAAATGACACGAAGTTTCTTAGTACAATAAAAGACTGTTCTAAGAGTGTGTTTTCAATGAAGGATTTCGGCAAGGCTGCATATATACTAGGCATTAAGATCTATAGAGATAGATCGATACGTCTAACTGCGCCAAGCCAAAGCACGTACATTGACAAGGTTTTCAAGAGGTTTAAAATGGAGAACACAAAGTAAGGTTTTCTTCCGATGTCACATGGCACGACAATTAGCAAGAATGAATGTCTGAAGATAGTTGATGAGCGGGTGCAGATGAGTGGAGTCCCATATGCCTCAACAATTGGGTCCATCATATATTCTATGATATGTACTAGACCGGATGTTTATTATGAGCTAAGTGTTAGTAGCAGGTACAAAGTGACCCTGGATTGGCTCATTGGGCAACAGTGAAAATCATTCTTAAGTACCTCAGGAGGACAAAGGACATGCTCCTAGTCTAATGAGGAGATGAAGAACTCGTTGTAAATGGTTACACCAATGCAAGCTTCATGACTGATATAGATGACTATAAATCTCAATCGGGTTATGTTTTCACCCTAAATGGTGGTGAGGTGGTTTGGAAGAGTTTCAAGCAAACACACTATTGTGGATTCCACGACAGAAGCTGAATATATTGCAGCTTTAGAATCTTCAAAGGAGGCAGTCTGGATCAAGAAGTTTCTTGAAGAAGTTGGAGTGGTCCCAAGCGCGATGAATCCAATGGCACTCTATTATGATAATAGTGGTGTCATTGCTCAAGCAAAGGAACGAAGATCCCACACGAAGACCAGACATATTGAGCGCAAATATCACATTATCTGGCAGTATGTCAAAAAGGATTTTGTGAAGGTTCTCAAGGTTCACATGGATTTGAATGTATGAGACCCAGTAATGAAGGCTGTACCATGAGCGAAGCATGAGCAACACCAGATAGCTATATGTGTTACAAAGACTATGTAAACAATATTATTGACTCTAGTGCAAGTGTGAGACTGGTGAAATATGCCCTAGAGGCAATAATATTGTATTATTATATTCCCATTATTCATAACTAAGAGTTTATATTTCATGCTATAACTGGTATCATCCTAAAATATGTGATTCAGTGGAAAACTCATATCCACGTGTGAAATGATAAACAATAAACAATAGGTTCCCGGTCTTGCCTCTAATATTGGCTCAAGTGTTGTTGGTGATTGATACGTCTCCAACGTATCTATAATTTTTAATTGTTCCATGTTATTATATTATCAACCTTGGATGTTTAAAATACATTTACAAGAAACTTTATATCATTTTTGGGGACTAACCTATTAACTTAGTGCCCAATGCTACTTGTTGTTTTTGCTTGTTATTTAGTTTGCAAAATATCAGTACCAAACGAAGTCCAAATGCCACGAAACATTTTGGAGATTTTTTTTCTGGTGATAAGAGACCCTGGAAGCTTCTGGAGGCCACGAGAAGATGAAAGTGGGGCCCACTAGGCACCAGGGCATGTCAGGGGCCTCTGGTGTGACGTGATGGGTGGTGGGGCCCACATGCATTGTTTTGACCTACCTTCGACTCTATAAATACTCTAAAATCCTGAAACCCTCGGGGGAGTCCATGAAATACTTTTTCCATTGCCGCAAGTTCCAGAACCATGAGATCCAATCTAGAGGCCTTTTCTGGCACCTTGTCGGAGGGGGAAACGATCACGGAGGGGTTCTTCATCATCCTTGTTGCCCCTCCGATGATGCCTTAGTAGTTTACCACAGACCTACTGGTCTGTAGTTAGTACCTAGATGGCTTCTTCTCTCTTTTTGATCTTCAATACAATGTTCTCCTTGGTGTTCTTGGAGATATGTTTGATGTAATGAATTTTTGCGTTGTGTTTGTTGGGATCCTATGAATTGTGAGTTTATGATCAGATTTATCTATGAATATTATTTTTGTTTTCTCTGAACTCTTTTATGAATGATTGTTATTGTCTCGTATTTCTTCTCCAATTTATTGGTTTAGTTTGGCCAACTATATTGATTTATCTTGCCATCAGAAGGGGTGGTTTGTGATGGATTTGACCTTGTGCTGCTCAATCCCGGTGATAGTGGGGGACATGACACATATGTATAATTGCTATTAAGGGTAACAAGATGGGATTTATTCATACATGAGTTTATCTTGTCTACACCATGTCATATTTCTTAATGCATTACTCCGTTTTTTCATGAACTTAATACACTGGATGCATATTGGATAGCGGTCGATGCATGGAGTAATAGTGGTAGATGCAGGCAGGAGTCGGTCTACTAATCTTGGACATGATGCTTATATACATGATCATTGCTTTGAATATTGTCATAATTATTTGCTTTTCTATCAATTGCCCAAAAGTGATTTGTTTACCCACTGTATGTTATTTTCTCGACAGAAGCCCCTAATGAAAACTATGGCCCCAGGGTATATATTTTTCATATAAAAATCCTAAAAATATCTTGCTCAATTTTCCTTTTTTTAGTTAGATCTCTTTATCAAAACCTATACAATTTAATCTTTCTCAATACCGTTGAGGGATTGACAACCCCTCTACGCGTTGGGTTGTAAGTATTTGTTGTTTGTGTGGAGGTGCTATTTACATAGTCTTGCTTGGTTCTCCTACTGGATTGATAACCTTGGTTTCATAACTGAGGTAAAAACTTATCTCTACCGTACTGCATCATCCTCTCCTCTTCGGGGAAATCCCAACGCAACTCACAAGTAGCAGGAAGAATTTCTGGCACCGTTGCCGGGGAGACATCATCAACATCTGTCAAGTACCTATGCATAAACTTTCATCCCCTTGGATTTACATTATTTGCCATTTTCCTCTCGTTTTCATCTCCCCCATTTCTAAAAAGTTTTTTACAAAAATACAAAAATATTCTCTATTTTCCTTTTTGCTTGTTTGCTTGCTTTTATTGCCTTCATATGAACTCCCAAAAACAGGAAAATTAAAGACATATGGATTCTCATCCACTTGCTAATCTTTTCAAAAGAACTAATTATGTTGAACCAATTGTTAGTGAGTTTAGTGCACTTGATTATCTCTATGAAGTTTTGCTTGAAAATCATGAATCTGGAAATTGCGATGAAGTGTCGAAAGAAGAAGTGATTCGTGATAGTTCCTTGAATGAAAAGCATGATTGCAATGATGTTATTATAAATTATATTAATTTCAGTTGTGTTAATGATATGCAAAACCCCAAGCTTGGGGATGATGATTTTGTTATGTCCACTACTCATTGTAATGATCATGATTGGGTTGATGCTTCTTATGATCTTGAAAATTTATTTAAGCCTCATGATGAATATGAAATTCATAATAATGTTTGCAATAATATTGAAAGTGGATTTGGAATAGTGTCAACTTTAGGAAAAAAGATTCCTACATATTTGGACAGTGTTCAATCTTATGAAATTATTGATAAATGTGGGCTTGGAGAGGTCATGACTTTAGTTGATGTTAATCCCACTATCTCTGAAGATTATAAAAAAATTATGCATGTGGATCATAAAGAGAATATTGTTTATGATGTCTATATTGTTAAATATGAGTATGATCCTACTTGTAATTATTATGAGAGAGGAAAATATGGTTGTAGAAATTTACATGTTACTAAATCACCTCTCTTTGTTTTCAAATTATTGATGCTTCCTTCTTCCTATTTGAATATGCTAGAAATTACTTGTCTTGATAATTTGTTTTCGTATAAAATGCCTATGCATAGGAAGTATGTTATACTTAAATGTGTTGGTCACATGTTTCATGATGCTCTCTTCGTGCTTCAATTCTTGTCTTTCATATGAGCATCATTGAAATTTCAAGCCTATCTTAATGGCTATAAAGAAAGAGCTTGTTGGGAGACAACCCAATAGTTATTTTTCTGTTTTTTATAAACACACAATTATGCTATTGTTATTATTGTGCTTTTTATGTTTTATTTAGTGTTTGTGCCCAGTAAAGCCTTTAGGATGGTGTGGGTGATAGTTGGCTTGATTTTGTTGAAAAACAGAAACTTTTGTGCCCAGTTCTGGAATTTTTTAAATTCACAGAAACGTGCTTTTGCTCTAACTTTTACAAATAATTAATATACAAATTGCCCATGTTGTCCTAATTTTTCACAACTTTTAGAGTTACAGAAGTATGGTCAAAGTTCAGATTACTATAGATTGTTCTGTTTTTTGACACATTCTGTTTTCGTTGCATTGTGTGCTTATTTTGATGAATCTATGGATTTTATCAGGGGTAAGCCATGGTAAAGTTGGAATACGGTAGGTATAATGCAATAATAAAATATTAATGGGTTTGCAACAGTAATTAAAGTGGTCATTTGCTTTATTATACTAACGGATCTCGTGAAGGTTTTTGTTATGTTTTGTGTGATTGAAGTTTTCATGTTTTGGGTGAGATCACGATGGATAAAGGAATAAGGAGTGGCAAGAGCCTAAGCTTGGGGATTCCCAAGGCACCGCAAGGTAATATTCAAGGACTCCTAAGCAACTAAGCTTGGGGATGCCCTAGAGGGCATCCCCTCTTTCTTCTAACAAACATCGGTAATTTTACTTAGATCTATATTTTTATTCGTCACATATCATGAGTTTTGCTTGGAGCATCTCGTATTATATGAGTCTTTGCTTGTTTTGCATTTTAGTTTTTCACAATCATCCTTGCTGCACACACCTATTTGAGATTGCCATAATGATATCCTGATTTGTTAGAATTGCTCTATGTGTTTCACTTAAATCTTTTGAGATAGGAAATTGCTCTATGTGCTTCACTTATGTCTTTTTGAGCACGGCAGTGGTTATATTTTTAAGAAATATGCTATCATGCTTCACTTATATAATTTCAAGAGTTGGATAATTTTGAAGAAATATTTATGCTCTCGAGCTTCACTTAGAACTTTTTGAGAGTTAAGAATAGTAATGGTAATTTGCATAAGATATGAATTTGGTCCCAAAGTGATAGATATTCAAGAGGGATATAATAAAACTATCATGAAGATCATTGGATATTACAAACTTGATTCCTTGCAATAGTTTTGCGATATGGAGATAGTGATATGAGAGTCATGTTCGTGAGTAATTATGCTTTAGTAAGAATATTGGTGTTAAGGTTTTCGATTCCGTATGCAAGCACGAAAGTCAATAGTTATGCAACGAAGGTATATCCTGCTTGTGGTGCATTATTCAGTGTTAGTTATGTTCAATGCTCGTTTATGGCCGTTTTTTTTGTTGGTCGCTACTCAATCTATTTCCTAGCCTTCATTTGTACTAAGTGGGAATACTGCTCGTGCGACCAAATCCTTAACCTAAGTTATGCCAAATGAGTCCACCATACCTACCAATATGCGGTGTTTCCATTTCGTTCCAAGTAAATTTGTATGTGCCAACGCTAATATTCAAAATGAATTTCCTTTTTGTGTGCCCGTACCGCTCATGAAGCGGCAGGGGGTGGCAAATATTTTCCTTGCTAGGTAGGTTATTCTCAAGATGAGTGTTTATTCACTTGTCATTGCACGAGAGTGTAGCACGTAATAGGGATGTCCTGTATTGAAATGAAAATAATAATAATATGTTGTTCATAATAAACTCCTTGGAAAGTGTTGGTATGGAATGCACCCATGGATACGGCTAGCCATGGATTGTGAAAGAATGGTAGAAAGGAAATAAACTTTATTTTATGTTCGTGAACCGCCTATGATTTATCTAGCATGGAAGATGTTGGGAATTCTCGGACGTTTTCGCTGACAGGAAAAGCATGCCTCTCAGAATAATTCTATCTCTCAATTTAAGCTTTGAGCTCTGGCACCTCTATAAATCCTTGCTTCCCTCTGCGAAAGGCCTTTTTATTTACTTTTATACAATTTTTATTTTATTTTGAGTCTCCATCTTATCTTATAAGGCACCAACTAGGGAACACTATTGTCATGCTTGTGCATTGGATGAAACTAATATTTGAGTGTGTTTCATGAATGGATCAATGGCTAGGGATAGCTTTCTTTAGCGTTGATATTTTGAAAGACATGGTTGCTTGTAGATATGCTTGAGTATTGATGTTTCTATGTTAAATTATAGACTATTGCTTTGAATCATCAATACTCAAGCATATTAATGGCTAGGGATAGCTTTCTTTAGCGTTGATATTTTGAAAGACATGGTTGCTTGTTGATATGCTTGAGTATTGATGTTTCTATGTTAAATTATAGACTATTGCTTTGAATCATCAATACCCTAGAGGCAATAATAAAGTTGTTATTCTATATTTCCTTATTCATGATAAATTTTTATTATTCATGCTAGAATTGTATTGATTGGAAATCTAAATACATGTGTGAATACATAGACAAACATTGTGGACCTAGTGAGCCTCTACTTGACTAGCTCGTTAACCAAAGATGGTTAAGGTTTCCTAACCATGGACATGAGTTGTCATTTGATAACAGGATCACATCATTAGGAGAATGATGTGATGGACAAGACTCATCCATTAGCTTAGCATAATGATCGTTCAGTTTTATTGCTATTGCTTTCTTCATGTCAAATGCATATTCCTTCGACTATGAGGTTATGCAACTCCCGAATACCGGAGGAATGCCTTGTGTGCTATCAAACGTCACAACGTAACTGGGTGATTATAAAGATGCTCTATAGGTACCTCCAAAGGTGTTTGTTGAGTTGGCATAGATCGAGATTAGGATTTGTCACTCCGAGTATCGGAGAGGTATCTCTGGGCCCTCTCAGTAATACACATCATAAGAAGACTTGCAAGCAAAGTGACTAATGATTTAGTTGCAGGATGGTATTACGGAATGAGTAAAGAGACTTGCCAGTAACGAGATTGAACTAGGTATGAAGATACCGACGATCGAATCTCAGGCAAGTAACATACGGATGACAAAGGGAATAACATATGTTGTCATAACGGTTCGGTTGATAATGATCTTCGTAGAATATGTGGGAGCCAATATGAGCATCTAGGTTGCGCTATTGGTTATTGACGGTAGAGGTGTCTCGGTTATGTCTACATAGTTCTCGAACCCGTAGGGTCCGCACGCATAACATTCGATTATGATATAGTATTATATGAGTTATGTGATTTGGTGACCGGATGTTGTTTGGAGTCCCGGATGAGATCATAGACATGACTAGGAGTCTCGAAATGGTCGAGAGGTAAAGATTGATACATAGGATGATAGTATTCGGACACTAAAAGTGTTCCAAAGGGTACCGGGTACATATCGGAGTACGAGAGGGGTTACCGGAACCCCCGGAGGGAAGATATAGGCCATATGGGCCATGAGAGGGGAGCACACCAGCCCACAAGGGGTGGCGCCCCCTATGGCAGGAGGCCGAGTGGGAGAACGAAAAGAGGGGGTCCCCCCCCCTTCCTTCTCTCTTCCCCCTTCCCTTTTCTTCTTCGGTAAAATAAGGCAGGGGCGCCACTTGGGGAAACCCCAAGTAGGATTCGAATCCTACTTGGGGCGCCCCCTGGCTGCTCCCTCCTCCCCCACCTATATATATGTGGGAAGGGGGCGTCTAGAACACAGAACATCAATTGTTAGCCGTGTGCGACACCCCCGTCCACCGTTTACTCCCACGGTCATATCTTCGTAGTGCTTAGGCGAAGCCCTACGTGGTCACTTCACCGTCACCGTCACCATGCCGTCGTGCTGACGGAACTCATCTACTACATTGATGTCTTGCTAGATCAATAAGGCGAGGGACGTCACCGAGCTGAACGTGTGCAGAACTCGGAGGTGTCGTACGTTCGGTAATCGATCGGTGGATTGCGAAGAAAGTTTGACTACATCAACCGCGTTGTGAAACGCTTCCACTTACGGTCTACGAGGGTACGTAGACACACTCTCCACCTCATTGTTATACATCTCCTAGATAGATCTTGCGTGGGCGTAGGATTTTTTTTTTGAAATTGCATGCTACGTTCCCCAACAAGTTCCCCATCAAGAAATGGATGGCGCTTGGCCAAACAAGTTGAAACATGTCTGCCTGTATAGGACGAGCAGGGGAAAATTGAACATTAGAGTCTTTCACCATGACTGGCAGGCTTGATTTCTTGAACTCAATTTCCTCCATGTCCTCGGGCAGGGGTAGCGGAACATGTTCTTCCTCATCGCTAGAGTGTTCCATCCTCTTCAAATCAGAATCTTCTTCCTCATCCATTGTCCACTTGAAATCTTTAGTTTTGTCATAGGGCTTAGAAGTGTCGTCTAGGTAGGCGACATAACTCTCCCCATCGAAATCCTGAAAAGATATGATGAACTGGACCTCGAAATCCTAGCAGAAAAATAGGTCGAAACAAGAATAGAGGAGAAACTTGCAGGATGGAGGTCAAAACAAAGATAAATACACACACGCGGGCGCACGCGCATGCACGCACTCACGCACACACACACTCATGGCTTGTGGCTCTCCCATGGGATTAGTATATATATAGTGAACAAGTATACGGGAGGAAAACAGAGTCGGGAAGGTGCACGAGGGGCCTACAAACTTAGGTGGCGCGCCCTAGAGGGTAGGGCGCGCTCCTTGAGCTTGTGGCTCTCCCTCAGACTCCCTCTCGTAAATTTTTTAATTTCCTAATTTTTCATATTTTCCAAATTTAACAGAAAGTATTTTTATGGAATTTTTTGAGTCGGTTTACTTACTGTATCACATACCTATTCCGTTTTCAGGGTCCTGGAGTATTTCGGAAGATTTCTCCGATATGTTCTTCCAGTGTAATTACTTGTATAACATTCGGATCAATGTTAACTAGGGAACCTGCAATAAAATGATTAATTCTTTGCCCATTAATGACCTTCAGTTTATTCCCTTCGACGTTATTGATCTTGATGGCTCCGGAGTGGTAAACTTCTTCGACGATGTACGCTCCATCCCACTTAGAGAGAAGTTTACCTGCAAAATATTTGAAATGGGACTTGTACAAAAGAACTTGATCACCTATATGAAATTCTCGTTTCTGAATTCTCAAAACATGCCATCTTTTTAGCTTTCTCTTTAACTAATTTAGCATTTTCATAAGCGTGTGTCCTTCGTTCATCCAGAGAACTGATATCAAATGACCTCTTTTCATCGGCAAGTTTAAAATCATAGTTAAGTTCTTCAACGGCCCAATAAACTTTGTGTGATAATTCAAAAGGTAATAAATGACAAGCTTTTTCGTAGACCATTTTATATGGGGACATACCTTTATAAGTAGTTTTATATGCCCACTATAGTTTCTGCGACCAATTCTTCCTAGATCTATTAACAGTTTTTTGCAAGATAAATTTATTTCTCGATTACTTAAATTCAACTTGCCCAATAGGTTGATGATGATAAGGTGACGCTACTCTATGGTCTACATCCTATTTAGCTAAAACCTTACGAAAAGCACCATGAATAATGAAATGTGAACCACAATCCGTCATTAAATATCTAAGGGCTCCAAACCTCAGAAAGATAACCTATTTAAACATTTTAATAAAAGTCTTATGATCATCACTACTAGTTGGAATGGCTTCTACCCACTTAGTGACATAATCAAAAACAACTAAAATATGAGTGTACCCATACGAAAGGGGAAAATGTCACATATAATCAAAACCCCACATATCAAATGGTTCAATAACAAGTGAATAATTCATATGCATTTTCTCACGTGTACTAATATTTCTAACTCTTTGACATTCATTACAAGAAAGGACAAATTTACGTGCATCTTTGAAGAGAGTATGACAATAATGAGCCAATAGCTATTTGGGCCAGACCACATTAAGAGCATCTCTAGCAAATCCTGAAAAAGTTTCGTCCTGCAAAAATCAGTTTAGGGGGTACCATAAAACGGTTTTTTGGAGCTTTTACGATATGGATATGTGTGTTGGCAGAACAAAACCCGTATAAATTGTTGCAAAATAGCATAAAGCCCCCTACAAACAAAATCTAAATTACAAATGGGACCTTCTGACCTGTTGCATGCCTTGAGCTCCAGCCATCTGCCCCGTCGGTCGCATCTCGAGCTCCAGCTTGTTCGCCCCACCGTCCTCCTCGAGCTCTACCTCGTCTACAACGCTAGCCGCATCGGAGGGCCTTCCGGCGCCGCGCTGATGCCCCGCGATGAGGAAAGCGAAGTGGATGGCCTGGCGGCGCCCCCTCACTTCTCATCACTGGCCACCGCACGCGGAGGGTCATCTCCATACGGGCGAGGAA
>NC_041381.1:491872790-491881425 GCF_002162155.2 Triticum dicoccoides
GCGCCAAGGCCTTGGGTGGAGAAGACAAGTTGTAGGAACGCGGGCGCTGTGGGTCTACCGCCAACCGTTTATTTTTTTACAGGTCCATGGAAAAATTGCCTCCAACACGGGACGAGGACGATTTTTTAGTGGGAGCTGTATAATTTTTAAAGGACGAGAAAGTTTTGCGGTGTTGGTATGGACCTTTTTTATTTTGCCTTGTATTGTGAAACGGCGGTTATTTTACACAATCTGTCTTACCTGGGATCTGCTAGAGATGCTCTCTGACCGTCCACGTGAGCCCCAGCTAAACTGTGTTGCTTGCCTGAGCAAGAAGCTAATTAGTACTAGTATAAAACAGTTAAGGAAAATGCTAAACAGAGAGCATATCAAAAGAGTTACCGTTCCATGTCATGTGCAGGACTGGGCATGCATGCTAGCAGGCAAGCCGAGAGAGCAGAGATTGCATTATTGCCCCTGTAACGACTGGGGTCGCAAAAGGCCACTTGGTACTTTGCTTATTTTTATCCGCCCAATCTACTTTTGCTCCTTTTCTTGCAAGCTTTGCCTCGTCATGTGCTGTGCAGAAAGGCCAGATTGCTAGTTCTGGAGGCAAAAGGGCCGGGCCGCAGCAGCAGGAACCAGCAAGGAAGGACAAAAGCTAGGATCTAATGCGCAGCAGCAGCTGCAGATTGCAGCTATTGCGCTGCGCAGGTGCGCGTATCCCAACCACCCCTGCCCAGCTCTGCCCATCCATCTCACGGCAACGCCACGCGACTCCACTGATCCGGCCCGGCGCGGCGCAGGGGAATGTGCTGCCAAAAGCTAGCGATCCCACCCACCCCCACGGCCTCCTTCTCTTTTATATCACCCCACGAGGGGTGGGAGGAATCTCCATCCGACGGCCGACGGCGAAAGCTGCCGGGGCATCTCGGCGATGGATGGAGATGGACTCACCTCCGCATCTGATGCCTTTTGACGCGGATTGGATGGTCTTTCTTTTTATCATCATCAGAAGATCCGGTGCGTTTTGCCTGGGTTAATATGGACCGGTGGTTTGTTGTTCACGCCACAAAGAATTTCACCAGGTTGAGCTGTGCTGCAATCAGGTTGGAGAGTTCGGGAAGAGCTGCAAACCTAGCACCAGATAAGCTACTTTTCGAGCCATAATAGAAAGGTTGCCGAGAGTGTGAGAGTTGCTGAATCGAGCCTGCGACTGAACGCGGCGAGATGCTGTCATTCATGGTGATCTTTATTTGTAGACCTCCATGTGCGGCCAAATGGGGCAAGAACCTCCGAGGAAGCATGCGGCTACTAAATTTATGTTAAAACAGGGCCGAACAACTCATACTTGATTAACCAAGTTGCGTCGGATGTGCCTCGTTTTTGGTAACGACGCGATCCGGACATCTATGCAGCGTGCAAATCTCCAAAATCGCAACTTGCTCGCCTAAAGCTTGCGGGGTTGGGAAATGGGAAGTGTAAGAAGAAGAATGCCTTTTCTCCGATTATCAAGGATCGAAAATGATGAAAGTCATCTTGTCAAGTTAGCATGACTAGAAAACTCACATTTCGGGACAGCTACTTCCCTGGGCGTCAGGAAATGAATGAAAACCTGGAGGGTTTTTTTTTCGGGACTGCTAGGGACAGAGCTTGTGTATGAACATGACCGACCAAAGGGTCCACAAGAGCTGCTGCCACTATTATATGGAGTTGTTTGATTGTCTCAGTTGGCTCAATCATGCGTCTTCTTTAGGTTATCTATATAAACCTCCACATCGAACGTGTGTGGCATGCATTTTTGGAGAGCTTTCCCTGTCGGGGAAACTTGATCTGGACAAATTATTGTCATACTAGTAGATGGCTTCTACTACTACCCGGAGGCCGTGCAAGTCAAGCAAGTTAGGCCAACTCCACCGCGCAACCCTATCCTGTCGGTCCCGGTCCGTTTGGGGTAAAAGAGACAAAGGAGGTGGCCCAGCGCGCGACGGTCCGGACCCATCCTGTTCGTTTTGTGTCCGGGCCGACCCATTTCAAGCGCAAACTTGCGCCGGGTTTGGATCGCGGCGGACACCAAACGGACACGCCCTCGTCCGTGTCGGTGCCGCGTGGCAGGCGGCCACCTACCTTCCTCCCGCCCATATCAATGCGCACGGGCGGGCGGCCCCACCTGTCATCCACACATGGAAGGGTCGCCGTCCTTCTTTAAGTGGGAAGCATGGATCGGTCGTCGTCCACACTGCCCCACGCCACCCTGCGGCCTCCTCAAAACCCGACAACCCCATGCCCCAAACCCTAGCCAAGAACTCGCCGGCCGGCCGCCCCCGCAGCCATGGGGCTCTGGAACTACGGCCGCAAAGGCAAGCACGACCGCGAGGCTGGCTCCTCGTCGGGGCATCGCCGCGGCTCGGTGAAGAAGGAGGAGCCGGCCTCGCCATCGCCACCACGCCGGGCCCCCTCGCCGCCCGCGTTCTCCATCGCCCCCGCGTCCGCCGGCGAGCGCGACCGGCACTACATCCGCGCTGAGGTGTGCCGCCGTTATTGTGAGACGAGGACGCCGATCCCCTGGAGCGACGCCCACCTCCCCAACAACTGGCATTTGTCGGCCGACCGCATGCCGATCCTGCCGGTCCCGGTGACCGGCCGTGCGCGCCGCCAGGAGATCGAGCGCCGCCGCCGCCTCCTCCCAGACGACCTCTACTACGACCCCAGGTACGCCCCCGACTCGCCATTGTGGGACACCTGGTTCCGCGATGAGCACGACGCGCGGCGGGCGTCCTATTTCGCCGGCACGTCGACGGGGCCACGGTGGCCTGCTCCCCATGAGCGCGGGCGTAGGGTGGTGCGCGGCCTCACGCCCACGCCGTCGCCGTCTCCATCGCCACCACCACCTCCTCGCATGACGGCGGAGGAGGAAGCCCGTCTCGTGCAGCGTGTCATGGAGGACTCCATGCGCACGCATGACGAGCGGCAATGGGACGGCTTGGAGGAGGCCATGGCACTGTCTGCCGCCGGCGACGTGGCCTTCCCGGAGCTGCAGATGGCGGCCTTGACGGAGGAGAGGAGGGAGGACGCCATGGAGGAGGAGCCGGCGGCCGCCTTCCAGCAGCTGGTGGGCACGGGGTGGGCCTGGTCCTGCACTGCTCCGGAGATGGCCGCCGGCCTGGGCGTGGACTGGCGCGCCACTCCGCCGCAGTCACCGGAGTGGGAGGGGTCGCCACGGGAGGAGGTATTGCAGGCACCTCCCGCAGTCCAACCCACCCCCGTCTACCAGGCACCGCATGCACCGCCGACCCACCTGTGGACGCCGCCGGCCTACGTCGACCTCGTCAGCGACGACGACGACACCGGCGGCCAGTGAAGAGCGACACGGCGACGACAACGACGGGCACGGGCAGGAGCGCGCCGGCGGCGACCGTTTTTTTATGTTTAATTACTAATGTGGCGAAACTGGGCCGTTTTGTGGCCATGGACCCCCTAACTAAGTTTTATCTTTTATTAAACTGCGTTTATTTATTTATTTAGTCATTTTTTTATGTTTTCTTTTTTTTATTGTTTTTTGACACGGACGTGATTTGTGGTGCGGCCGCGCGGTGGGCGCACGCACAACCCAATGGACACAGCCGGACACGGGCGTACCCATCGGCGCCCCAAAGGGACAAAATCCGGCCAATTCGAACGTCCGTTTGGGGTCGTGCGGTGGAGTTGGCCTTACGTGTGAATAAGGCTGGTCACAATGGGCAAGAACATAAGCTAGTAACTTACACACTTCCCTAGACTATGTTACTACCTCCATAGTGGGTAGGAACATCTATGTAGTGTCATGCAAAGATGTATTTATTAGGTTATAGACTCATTGTTTCTTGGAGTGTGTGATGTTTCGGCAACTTAGCTAGTTATCACAAGCACCTCTCTCTTCATTAAATATGTGCCACATAAGCAAAGTTGTATTGGAGTGTGTGATGTTACTTCTAAGTTCCTCCCCATTGTGACCAGCCTAAAGTTGATACTACATGACACGATGAGCGTGCAAGTTCCGAGAGAATCAGACTTTAGTATTGGCTCCGCTGCTTTATCAATCCATCAGTAAGAAGAAGCTGGAATCCGGGCAACTCGATGGTGATCCCGGTCGAGATGCCGCTCGCGCTCGGTGCGCCCTCTCTTGACTCGACCCAAATCATGCACAGGGTAGGAGGAGTACGTGCCCCGGAAGGTGCACGCACGGACGTACAGTGTGGTGTCGGAGAGAACTGTGGCGTCACGGCAGCACCCAACCTACGGTACGGTACGGGCGGGCCGTGCAGGCCCCGAAGCCGACGGCAACGGGATCGGTGGCAGTCCAGTCCAGCAGGCAGCACTGAGCAGTGGTGTGTGATAGGCAGAGGCAGGCCCACCCCGGGTCTCGCTCGCTCGTCTCTGGTGGTGGTGGTGGCTGAAGGAGCAGGCAGCAGGCGTGTGGAGATCAGAATCTGGTCTTGTCCTCTTGTTGCCGCGCCCGTCCGTCCTCCCGGCCCACGGCCATGCGTATCTGCTTGGATCGGTGCCCCCGAGTCGTTAGCTGTCAAGGAAAGATGCTTCCACGGGCACGAGGAAAGAAAAGAGGGCGAGAAAGCTGGGACGGACGGATGGACGGGGGTGGGCGATCTGATCAGGCATCGTCACTGCGGCTGCCCGCTCGCTCGCTCGTGGCCCCCGCGCATGGCCTGGACCACAGCGCGCGCATCGTCCGTCCTGCCCTGGCCCTGCGATGTGCTCCATCGGCGATGCCACTGTGTGTACTCGCCTCGCTTGCTGGGTGATCTGGTGCGGGTGCGGGTCTTGCTGCGTGAGGTGTCCCAGAATCTCTCTCTCGGTCCCGAGGCTTGGCCCCCGGAGGAGAGAGGACGACAAGAATTTTTCTTCTCTTTTTCTCAGACCGAGCCCAATTCATCCGATTTGCCTGCATTTTGAGAAGCCAGTGCATCTCCGCTGCCAAGATAGACCTGTGCTACTGCCTGCTGTACCTCCCCGCACACAAGGTGCATACGAGGAGCATTTCATTCGAAAAATACAGATAAACATAGAGTACTTTTAATAAGCACACAAAATCCTGCATGTTGATCCATGTCGGGCCACGTTGGGTGGATGGCAATAGAATCCGATTGTTGGTCGACTTGATCTCTATCCAATAATTATAGCTCGTGCAAAACATGTTACCAGGACGTGGAGGTGATCCGCCGACCGGACAACCTTCTTTGTGCCGAAAGCGTCGGAACCCGGTGCGTACTGCTCCTGCGCACTACACGTCGGCGTCGTGCCGTGCAATAGTGCCGCCTCGACCAGCCCATCCAACATCTTCTTTTTTGATACCAGCCCATCAAATTGACCGGGCTTTTTCTTGGTTGCGTTTACGCATAGGAGTCTGGAGTAGCCGAGTGGGTGTCTGTGCCTTAAGCGCCCATTTTAGGCATATATGCAATCGGGCGCACACCCTCCCGCCGCACTGGGCCGGCCCACTTCTTTTTTCTGTTTTTGAAAACGCAAAAAACTTTCTAGTGAGAACCATGTTTCGAACCAAAGGGACACGACTACAGAAGCGTTGGCCAAACCACTCGGCTAACCTACCAATTCGTGTTAACTGACAGGCTTTTAATCTTTTTCTATTTCCTGTTTTCGTGGAAAGAGTTTTTTTTCTGTTTTTCTTTTCTTTTTCTTTCTTTTTCTTTCTTTCTTCTTTTCTGCTAAGCGCGAGATTTTTTTTCAATTTTGTAACTTTATTTCATATCGATGAACTTTCTTTCAAAATTGATGAACTATTGTCAAATTTGATGAACTTTGAAAAATGTTCAGTGTGTATAAAAAATGTTCATCATGTATAGAAATTTTGTTCAGCATGCATTCAAAAGGAGTTCATCATATTAAAAAAAATATTTCTACGTGTATTTGAATATTGTTCACCATACATAGAATTTTCGGACACGTACTGAACATTTTGTGAAAATATGTTAAACAATTTGCGAATACACATCGAACATTGTGTAATATATACTGAACAAAATTAACAACATAGTGAACAATTGTATCCTGAACATTTTTTATATCCATTGAACATTTTAAATAATAGACGATGAACATTTTTGAAACAATATGAATATATGTGTCAAACAATTTTTGAATACGCATTCAACATTTAGTAAAAACGTTGAAAATTTTCGTAATATACGATGAACATTTTTATGATACACGACGAACATTTTTATATACAAAGGTGAACAATTTTCATAATATACAATGAACATTTTTCTTAATACAATGAAATTTTATGTAATACACGGTGATCTTTTATAAAATTTGGTGAAAGTTTTTGAATACATGAACTTTTTTCTAATTCGCGATTTTTTAAAAACTTATTTCAGATTTTTTGTTCTTTTCCAAAAAATCACGTCTTTCTAAATTGTTTGTACCAGAAATAGTGCGGTTAGTGTTGTTGTTAAATTTCTCGCGCTGTAATGAATCACTAGGTTGTAATAGATGTACTAGTTAGGCACGCTGCGTCGTAACTAAACGGCGCGAGATCAAATCCTGTTGGAGCAGCTTTTTTGCGAGTTTTCTCTCTGCGTGTTCCTGGGCCGGCCCACCAGATAGCAACAGTGGGCGCCAGTTGCCTGTACCAGCGCTTAATGCGTCGTATAGGAGCTCCCCTGTCTGGGAGCTCCTGTTTCTCGCGTTACGCGAGAGGAGTCGCCCGACTCACTGAAGGAAACCACTAGTGGGCCGGCCCACTAGCGGGGGAAACTCATGTTTCCTGTTTTATTTGTTTTACGTTTTGTTTCGTTTTTTGCTTTCTTTTTTATTTTTATTTGTAATATATATATATATATATATATATATATATATATATATATGACAAATTTTATATACAAGCAGTGATAGTTACCATCTAATTGTTTGGCCTCCACGTGTCCCTCAAGCCGTAGCACCAATTGGGTTGGTGGGTGCCAAAAAACCCGTTAATGTTCAAGCCTAATTTAATCATTTAGTTAAAATGTTTTACCAGCCAACTATTAGCAACAACCTGCTAATTTCAGGGCTGCATGCAGCAGACCTCACCGAATGGATAAGTGCGAGTAGCTATCCACTAGGAGACATTGATTTTAAAACAACCTAGCTGGACACGTACTGCCCATACAATGTACGTACACATTGATGTAAAAAATGCTTATTATATGCGTGCTCCTTAAATCCAAAGAGATCATAGTTTTATATGTGCTCCAAAACTTAAAAGTATAGACACAATATTTTCCCAGTGTTCTGATTGTCCATAATGTATACTCAAAAATTTAATCCTAAAACATATACTTGCTATTTAGATAGAGTATGAAGTTCTGGAGTATGGAGTATAGAGTATGAAGTATCAGGATGCATGTACTTCATAGTAAATGAGTGTGCAAAAAAGTATGGAGTATGCCGAAGAGCCAAGAATATAGTATGGAGTAACCCTAAAAAAATAGTATGGAGGATGAAGTACGTGGTATGTACTTCATAGAAAAAAATATAGTATGGAGTACCCCGCAAAAATAAAATAATAGTATGAAGTATCATAAAAAGAGGATAGTATGTCGTATATCTCATAGTACAAAATATGGAGTATATTTTTTTAGAAAAGAAAATATGGAATATATATAAATATCAGTATGTCACGTTGATGGATACGCTAAATACAAATACATTCATGGCTTCATGGACTCCTGAGTGGTTGGTTTGAAACACCATATACACATGTTGTTTCCATCAATGCATGTACGCATGTTCTTCCTTCTCATACATCGTCATCTCTCACGATGGAGTATATACTGTGAGTATATGTACATCGCCGTCGTCGTCGCCGCCGCCGTGCTGGAGCAGTCACATGTCGGCCATAAACAATATTGCGACGCAGCCGCCGCTCGCCTCGCGGGTGAGCCATCCGAGATGTGCAGTAGTATGTAGTCGTCTCTGCTACCTCATAGAATAGTCGCTCGTCGGCGTGTCCAGCCGTAAATCGTTGTCACCGTCGCCGCACCATAACAATCTTATATTGGTGGTCGTTGCGCATCGCAATCTTACACGACGGATGTGTTTTTCTAGATGCATGGTTGATGTATCGGCTAGATGAACACCTTGGAACATGGTCCTAATCCATGATGATAAAAAATCTGATTATATTATAAATCGACTAGGAGGAATATTAAAGATTGGGTCCTCTGGATGAATACGTTGGAACATACATCCATGCTCCTAATCCCATCAGCCATCAACGTTGCCCGCGACCCCTGTATAAGAATGGAAATTAGGAACAATTAACAATCGATTTACACGATGTTTGTGTAGATGCATGTCGCATACCTTTTGTCTCTAATGATTTTTCCAGATCCAGCTTTACGTGAAGATTTTGACCGAGAAACATGGAGAGAGAGAAAGAGCGCTCTGAGAGAGAGAGAAAGGGATTAGCGTTGCATGGTTTTATGTCAAGCGATATACGGGGCTAGCCCAAGAAAATAGGAAGGTGGAGATCCGAGTGGAAAATATATCCTTCTTTATTTTACCCGCAACCCGTTAGGAGCCGCACACATCTCAAGCAATCAGACGGCAAAAAAGATGAAGGTAACTACCACCTAATGGTAGGATGTATTTTCCA
>NC_041381.1:491881716-491965738 GCF_002162155.2 Triticum dicoccoides
GAACAAAAAAGTCAAAGATGCTTTGATCCAGGCTGATATATGTAGTAATGTATTACTACAATCATGGGGACGTGGGTACAAAATGTAACCATGATGGTAATCTGTTACAACTTAATAAGGGCCATTTACTAGTGCCATAATACTGATAGTAACATCTTTACTAGATCCTATATGCCTGATTACTGATGGTAGGAATTAACAGTTGGGCTAGGCCTTTTTACGATGTTTGGACAATCACGATGAAGTGAAATGTAGGCATGCGAGGGATGGCTCTGTTAATTAGCGCATGGTAACCTGTTACTACTATTCTTTTTTCACGAAGGAAGTTAGCAACGTGGAGCAGTTTCGGTCGTAAGACGTTACGTTCGATTTTCCCCACATTGTGCGCGCCCTTCCGCCTGGTTAACTAGGGCTACTTAACGCGTACTGGCTGGTAGGCTTGAAGTGGTCGGAGCGTAGGATAGAACACCATGCGCGCAGGCACAGTTTAGCAAGCCTATATATATATATATATATATATATATATATATATATATATATATATATATATATATATATATATATATATATATTAGAAAAGAAACGTTTCGAAAAATATTTTAAAAATGTTGAACAAGTATTTTAAAAATATTGAATAAGTATATAAAAAATGTTGAACTATTTGAAACAAATGTTGATAAAGTATTTGAAAAAATGTTGATCAAGTATATAACAATGTTGGACAAGTATTTAAAAATATTGAACAAGTATGTAAAAAATGTTGAACAAGTATTTCAAAAAGTATTGAAGAAAATATTTGAAAAAATATTTGAAAAAGAATGTTGATCATGTATATAAAAAATGTTGAACAAGTACTTGAAAAATGTTGAAAAAGTATTTGAAAATGTTGATTTTATTTTGTGAAAAATGTTGAATAAGTAATAAAATGTTGAAAAAGTATTTAAAAAATGTTGAACATGTGTTTGGAAAATGTTTAACAAGCACTCGGATAATGTTGAACATATATACAAGAAATCTTGATGACTTAATAAAAAATGTTTTTGACATATACGAAATTGTAGAATGAAATGAAAACAAACATAAGAAAAAACAATAAATGGAGTAGAAAAAACAAAAAAAGGAGAAGAAACAAAATACAAGAAAACAAAAAACAAAGAAACAAAATGTAATTAATAATGAAAAAAATGGAGAAAAATAAATAAAGGAAACAAAAGAAAACATAAACAAAAAACGGATAGAATAGCCTTAAATAGCGCGCGCCCTTTTGCTAGTAGCAGCCGAAGTCTAACCACTTTTCTACGCCACCATTTTTTATCGATACGCTTGCGCCAGCGGGCCGGCCCATTACGACGCGCGTGGACGAAACCTTCAGCGAGCGTTCCCCTCTCGCCTCGCTGAAGGCGATAAATAGTCGGGGCGTGTCTGTCTAGCTTGGCGTTTCCTATTTGACGCTGGCTGCGTCAAATTGTCGCAAAAGCTCATATATATAATACTTATGTAGCTTTGTGTATTGGGTCAGCCCATACTAGAGAACCCGGTTTTGGGAACCCTCTAAAAGTGACTGGATTTTTCATTTTTCCATTTAAATTTTATTACATTTACTTTAATAAAATCATTTTTAAATTTCAATTTATTTCAAATTTATATAATCTAAAAAAATTCAAAAAATGTGTTACATTTTTATAAATATTTTACAAATTTTTAGATAAACATAGCATTATTCAGTACACAAATCGTGCATGCTGATCCTTGTCGGACCACGTAGAGGATGGCAATAGAATCCGATTGTTGGTCGACCTGATCTCTATTCAATAATTATAGCTCGTGCAAAACATGTGACCAGGACGCGGAGATGATCCCGCCAACTGGACATGCCTTGTTTGTGGCGAAAGCGGCAGAACCCGGTGCGTACTGCTCCTGGGCGCTACACGTCGGTATCGCGCCGTGCGATAGTGCCGCCTCGACCAGTCCATCCAATATTTTCTTTTTTGATAGCAGCCCATCAAATCAACCGGGTTTTTTCTTGGTTGCGCATACACATAGGAGCCTAGAGTGGGTGTGTGTGTGTAGTTTGGCGTTTCCTATTTGACACTTGCCGCGTCAAATTGTCGCAAAAGCTCATATATAGAACACTTACGTTGCTATATGTATTGGGCCAGCTCATACTAGAGAACCCGGTTTTGGGAACCTTCTAGAATGTTACTGACCAGATATTTCGTTCACCATTTTTAACTTTATCCTTTTCCTCATTTTTATTTTTTCTTGCACTTGAAAGTTTGTAAAAAATATTAGAACAATTTCCAAAATATTCACAAAAATATAAATACGCATGATTTTTAATAGCATTTTTAAAATAATCATGTTTTCCTTAAAAGCTTCTAAAAAATAAAATAAAAATAATTTTTTTTAAAAATGTTCACTTTAAAAAAATATGATGTTGATAATGTCCAACTTACAATAGATTGCCATTTCATGCAGTTGTCCGAAATTTAAAAAGAATTTGTTTCATAGTGTCTCAACTATGTGACCAATCTTATGCATCTTTTCTTATAGTGTGTCGCTATGTGCTTTGATCCCGCACAACGCACGTGTACTATAATAGTTAGGAAACTAATTAATCTTCTACCTAAGACTTCCACCACACGGATTACTTAAACTAACCAGCACACATTAACGTGACACTGACCATAATCCTTTGTGTTGCTTCAATGATTAGAGAATTGAGGTTGTCAAACATCTGTACAATCAACGTTATTTTCCCAAAGAATTACGGATGTTGTTCAATGGGATTACTTGATGATCAACCTCGTCGTAGCAAACACTACCTCTATTGGAGTATGGTGTAACAAGCTAACAAGAATAGCAACCTCCAAAGAAATAAAATTAGAGATTACTTTCGCGATGTATATTGTATGAACATATGAAAAGAGATAAGTTACCCATGACACACACTTACCAAGCAAACTAAAGTGACACTACTGGGGAAAACAGCGGCGGAGGTAGCCAAGGATGGCATAGGGGCAAAACAGAAAATAGGAATAGGTTTTTTCAAATTGGGGAGGGGGGGGGGGGGCAATGCCCCCCCTGTGAACTACACATAGGTCTATGATTGGGAGAAAAGATGATCTCTAACAAGGTCTTATATGTTCGTGTAATGTGAATCCCGATCTCTATCAAGGTCTTGCATGTTGGTGTAATATGAATCTCGGGCCTCTTAGGCAACACCTGCGGCTGAAGGAAACAACAGGCCCGCCTTCTTGGTACGCTGACAAGGCTTGGAGGCCCTGCCTCCGGACCATCCTCCCAGATGGTTGCTCACCATCAGAGTCATGCTTGATCTTATTCAGCACACACTCCACATACTCCATCTACCACAAGCAAATTCCCGGTTAAATCTATGTATATGGATCCGAGTTAACCGGGTCCCAAATAAATGCAATATTGAGAATGGCGGAACAACGTTAAAAGCAACGTGAATAGGTCTCCACAGTAACTTGGCAAGTGGGCATTGGAGACAAATATGTTCTATTGTTTCATCGTGATCATAAAAGCAGCATCTTTTGCTTCCTTGCCAACTACGCTTGGCCAAGTTATCTTTTGTCAAAATTACTCCCTTATGCAGAAACCACATAAACACCTTGATTTTCAAAGGCACTTTAACTTTCCAAATGTGTATCATCCTTAGGGAAGCCTGGTGTTAATCAAATCCATATACATATATTTAACCGGGAATACTCCTGACGCGGACAACTTCCAATGTAAGGAGTCTGCTGCATCAGAAAGGATAACCTCAATTAAACTACGTCTAACTTGTTTTTGTAGGGCTTGATGTGATGTCATATGGTCAAGACGTGATGATATATAAATAGTTGTATGAGATGATCATGTTTTGTAAAAGTTATCAGCAACTGGCAGGAGCCATATGGTTGTCACTTTATTGTATGAAATGGAATCGCCATGTAATTGCTTTACTTTATCACTAAGCGTTAGTGATAGTCGTAGAAGCAATAGTTGGCGAGATAACAATGATGCTACAATGGAGATCAAGGTGTCGCGCCGGTCACGATGGAGATTATGACGATGCTTCGGTGATGGAGATCATGAGCACAAGATGATGATGGCCATATCATGCCACATATTTTGATTGCATGTGATTTATCTTTTATGCATCTTATTTTGCTTAGTACAGCGGTAGCGTTATAAGATGATCCTTTACTAAATTTCAAGGTATAAGTGTTCTACCTGAGTATGCAACATTGCTACAGTTCTAGATGCTGAGACACCACGTGATGATCGAGTGTGATAATCTCTATGCTCACATACAACGGGTGCAAGCCAGTTTTGCACATGCAGAATACTCTGGTTAAACTTGACGAGCCTAGCATATGCAGATATGGCCTCGAAACACTAGAGACCGAAAGGTTGAGCGTGAATCATATAGTAGATATGATCAACATAGATATGTTCACCATTGAAAACTAAATCTCATGTGATGATCGGACATGGTTTAGTTGATATGGATTACGTGATCATTTAGATGACTAGAGGGATATCTATCTAAGTGGGAGTTCTTAAGTAATATGATTAACTGAACTTTAATTTATCATGAACTTATTCCTGATAGTATTTTGCAAATTATGTTGTAGATCAATAACTCACGTTATAACTTCCCTATGTTTTTTATATGTTCCTAGAGAAAACTAAGTTGAAAGATAATAGTAGCAATAAACCGGACTGGTCCGTGATTTGAGGTCCATCCTCATTGTTGCACAGAAAAATTATCTCCTTGATGCACCGCTTGGTGACAGACCTATTGCAGGAGCAGATGCAGATGGTATGAACGTTTGGCTAGCTCAATATGATGACTACTTGATAGTTTAGTGCACCATGCTTTACGGCTTAGAACTGAGACTTCAAAAATGTTTTCGAAACATCACGAAGCATATGAGATGTTCCAAGAGCTGAAATTGGTATTTCAGACTCATGCTCGTGTCAAGAGGTATTAGACCTCTGACAAGTACTTTGCCTAAAAGATGGAGGAGAATTGCTCAACTAGTGAACATGTGCTCAGAATGTCTGGGTACTACAATCACTTGAATCAAGTGGGAGTTAATCTTCCAGATAAGATAGTGATTGACAGAGTTCTCTAGTCACCATCACCAAGTTATTGGAACTTTGTGATGAACTATAGTATGCAAGGGATGACGAAAAATGATTCCCGAGCTCTTCGCGATGCTGAAATCGACGAAGGTAGAAATCAAGAAATAGCATCAAGTGTTGATGATTAAACAAGACCACTAGTTTCAAGAAAAGGGCAAAGGGAAGAAAGGGAACTTCAAGAAGAATGGCAAGCAAGTTTTCACTCCCGTGAAGAAGCCCAAAGCTGGACCTAAGCCTGAAACTGAGTGCTTCTACTGCAAAGGAAATGGTCACTGGAAGTGGAACTGCCCCAAATATTTGGCGGATAAGAAGGATGGCAAAGTGAACAAGGTATATTTGATATACATATTATTGATGTGTACCTTACTAGTGCTCATAGTAAACCCTGGGTATTTGATACTTGTTCGGTTGCTAAGATTAGTAACTCGAAACAGGAGTTGCAAAATAAATAGAGACTAGTTGAGGATGAATTGACAATGTGTGTTGGAAGTGGTTCCAAGATTGATATGATCATCATCGAGCACTCCCTATACTTTTGGGATTAGTGTTGAACCTAAATAAATGTCATTTGGTGTTTGCGTTGAGCATGAATATGATTAGATCATGTTGATTGCAATACGGTTATTCATTTAAGATAGAGAATAATTGTTATTCTATTTACATGAATAAAACCTTCTATGGTCATAAACCCGATGTTGATGGTTTATTGAATCTCAATTGTGGTACTACACATATTCATAGTATTGATGCCAAAAGATTCAAAGTTGATAATGATAGTGCAACTTATTTGTGGCACTGCTGTTGGGGTCATATCGGTGCAAAGTGCATGAAGAAACTCCATGATGATGGACTTCTGGAATCACTTCATTATGAATCATTTGATGCTTGCGATCCGTGCCATATGGGCAAGATGACTAAAACTCCGTTCTCTGGAACAATGGAATGAGCTAGTGACTTATTGGAAATAATACATATCGATGTATGCGGTCCAATAAGTGTTGATGCTCATGGCGGGTATTGTTATTTTCTGACCTTCACAGATGATTTGAGCAGATATGGGTATATCTACTTAATGAAACACAAGTCTGAAACATTTGAAAAGTTCAAAGAATGTCAGAGTGAAGTGAAGAATCATCGTAACAAGAAAATAAAGTTTCTACGATCTGATCGTGGAGGATAATATTTGAGTTACGAGTTTGGCCTTCATTTAAAACAATGTGGAATAGTTTCACAGCTCACGCCACCTGGAACATCATAATGTAATGGTGTATCTGAATGTTGTAACCACACTTTATTGGATATGGTGTGATCTATGATGTCTCTTACCGATTTACCACTATCATTTTGGGGTTATGCATTGGAGACAGCTGCATTCACTTTAAACAGGGCACCATCAAAAATCCGTTGAGACGACGCCTTATGAACTGAGGTTTGGCAAGAAACCAAAGTTGTCGTTTCTTAAAGTTTGGGGCTGCAATGCTTATGTGAGAAAGCTTCAACCTGATAAGCTCGAATCCAAATCGGGAAAGTGCATCTTAATAGGATACCCAAAGGAAACTATTGGGTATACCTTCTATCACAGATCTGAAGGCAAGATATCCGTTGCTAAGAATGGATCCTTTCTAGAGAAGGAGTTTCTCTCGAAAGAAGTGAGTGGGAGGAAAGTAGAGCTTGATGAGGTAATTGTACCTTCTCCCGAATTGGAAAGTACTTCATTACAGAAATCAGTTCTAATGATTCCTACACCAAATAGCGAGGAAGCTAATGATGATGATCACGAAACTTCAGATCGAGTTACTACAGAACCTCGTAGGTCTTCCAGAGTACGGTCCACACCAGAGTGGTACGGTAATCCTATTCTGGAAGTCATTTTACTAGACTATGATGAACCTACGAACTATGAGGAAGCTATGATGAGCTCAGATTCCACAAAATGGCTTGAGGCCATGAAATCTGAGATGGGATCCATGTATGAGAACAAAGTGTGGGCTTTGGTGGACTTGCCCGATGGTCGGCAAGCCATATTAGATAAATAGATCTTCAAGAGGAAGACGGACACTGATAGTAGTGTTACTATCTATAAAGCTCGACTTGTCGCAAAAAGGTTTTCGACAAGTTCAAGGTGTTGACTACAATGAGATTTTCTCAACTGTAGCGATGCTTAAATCCGTCCGAATCATGTTAGCAGTTGCTATATTTTATGAAATCTGGCAAATGGATGTCAAAACTACATTCCTTAAATGGATATTTCTTAAAGAAGAGTTTTATATGATGCAACCAGAAGGTTTTTTCAATCCTAAAGGTACTAACCAGGTGTGCAAGCTCCAGCGATCCATCTATGGGCTGGTGCAAGCATCTCGGAGTTGAAATATATGCTTTGATGAGTTGATCAAAGCATATAGTTTTATACAGACTTGCGGTGAAACCTGTACTTACAAGAAAGTGAGTGGGATCACTACAACCTTTCTGATAAGTATATGTGAATGACATATTATTGATCGGAAATGACGTAGAATTTTCTGGAAGCATAAAGGAGAGTTTGAAAGGAGTTTTTCAAAGAAAGACCTCAGCGAAGTTGCTTATATATTGGGCATCAAGATCTATAGAGATAGATCAAGACGCTTCATAAAAATTTTCAATGAATACATACCTTGACAAGTTTTTTGAAAGAGTTCAAAATGGATCAGCCAAAGAAGAAGTTCTTGCCTGTATTACAAGGTGTAAAGTTGAGTAAAACTCAAAGCCCGACCATGGCAGAATATAGAAATAGAATGAAAGTCATTCCCAATGCCACAGTCATAGGTTATATAAAGTATGTTGTGCTGTGTACCAGACCTATTGTGCACCTTGCCATGAGTTTGCCAAGGGGGTACAATAGTGATCTAAGAGTAGATCACTGGACGGCGGTCAAAATTATCCTTAGTGAAGACTAAGGAAATAGATCTTGGTTATGGAGGTGATAAAGAGTTCGTCGTAAAGAGTTATGTTGATGCAAGCTTTTACACCATCCAGATGACTCTAAGTCTCAGTCTGGATACATATTGGAAGTGGGAGAAATTAGCTAGAGTAGATCCATACAGAGCATTGTACACATAGAATATTTGCAAAATACATATGGCTCTGAATGTGACAGACCCGTTGACTAAACTTCTCTCATAAGCAAAACATGATCACACCTTAGTAATCTTTGGGTGTTAATCACATAGCAATGTGAACAAGATTATTGATTCTAGTAAACCCTTTGGTTGTTGGTCACATGGTGATGTGAACTATGGGTGTTAATCACATACAAATGTGAACTATTGATGTTAAATCACATGGCGAAGTGAACTAGATTATTGACTCTAGTGCTAGTGGGAGACTGCAGGAAATATGCCCTAGAGGCAATAATAAAGTTATTATGTATTTCCTTATTTCATGATAAATGTTTATTATTCATGCTAGAATTGTATTAACCGAAAACTTAGTACATGTGTGAATACATAGACAAAACACAGTGTCCCTAGTATGCCTCTACTTGACTAGCTCGTTAATCAAAGATGGTTATGTTTCCTAACCATAGACATGTGTTGTCATTTGGTGAATGGGGTCACATCATTAGGAGAATGATGTGATGGACATGACCCATCCATTAGCTTAGCATTATGATCGTTACTGTTTCATTGCTACTGCTCTCTTCATAACTTATACATGTTCCTCGGACTATGAGATTATGCAACTCCCGAATACTGGAGGAACACTTTGTGTGCTACCAAATGTCACAACATAAATGGGTGATTATAAAGGTGCTCTACAGGTGTCTCCGAAGGTGTTTGTTGGGTTGGCATAGATCAAGATTAGGATTTGTCACTCAGTGTTTCGGAGAGGTATCTCTGGGCCCTCTCGGTAATACTCATCACTATAAGCCTTGCAAGAATTGTGACTAATGAGTTAGTTGCGGGATGAAGTATTATGGAACGAGTAAAGAGAATTGCCAGTAACAAGATTGAACTAGGTATGATGATACCGACGATCGAATCTCGGGCAAGTAACATACTGATGACAAAGGGAACAATGTATGTTGGTATGCGGTTTGACCGATAAAGACCTTCGTAGAATTTGTAGGAGCCAATATGAGCATCCAGGTTCTGCCATTGGTTATTAACCGGAGATGTGTATCGGTCATGTCTACATAGTTCTCGAACCCGTAGGGTCCGCACGCTTAACGTTCGATGACGATTTGCATTATGAGTTATGTGATTTGATGACCGAAGTTTGTTCGGAGTCCCCGATGAGATCACGGACGTGACGAGGAGTCTCGAAATGGCCGAGATGTAAAGATCGATATATTGGAAGGCTATATTCAGACATTGGAAAGGTTCCGAGTGATTCGGGTATTTTTTGGAGTACCGGAGAGTTGCGGGAATTCGCCGGGGGAAGTAATGGGCTTTAATGGGCCATATGGAAAGGGAGAGAAGGGCCTCAAGGGGTGGCCGCGTGCCCCCCATGGGCTGGTCCGAATTGGACTAGGAGGGGGCGGTGCCCCCCTCCTTCCTTCTCCCATCTTCCTCCTTCCCTCCTCCTACTAGGAATAGGAAAGAGGAGGGAAATCGTACTTGGACCGGGGAGTCCTAGTAGGATTCCCCACACCTAGCGTGCCCCCCTTGGACCGGCCACCTCTTCCCTCCCCTCCTTTATATACGTGGCCAAGGGGCACCACATAGAGACACAAGTTGATCTTTAGCCGTGTGCGGTGCCCCCCTCCACAGTTTTTCACCTCGGTCATATCGTCGTAGTGCTTAGGCGAAGCCGTGCGCCGGTAACTTCATCATCACCGTTACCATGCCGTCGTGCTGACGGAACTCTCCCTCGGCCTCAGCTAGATCTAGAGTTTGAGGGATGTCACCGAGCTGAACATGTGCAAATCGCGGAGGTGCCGTGCGTTCGGTACTTGACCGATTGGATCGCGAAGACGTTCTACTACATCAACCACATTACTTAACGTTTCCCCTTTCGGTCTACAAGGGTACGTGGACACACTCTCCCCTCTCGTTACTATGCTTCACCTAGATAGATCTTGCGTGATCGTAGGAAAATTTTGAAATTACTGCGTTCCCCAACAAGCAGACCCGTTGACTAAGCCTCTTCCACGAGAAAAACATGATCAACACTAAGACTCCATGGGTGTTAGAATCATTACAATGTACTCTAGATTATTGACCCTAGTGCAAGTGGGAGACTGAAGGAAATATGACATAGAAGCAATAATAAAGTTGTTATTTTATATTTCCTTATTTCATGATAAATGTTTATTATTCATGCTACAATTGTATTAACCAGAAACTTGATACATGTGTGGATACATAGACAAAATACTGTGTCCCTAGTAAGCCTCTACTAGACAAGCTCATTGATCAAAGATGGTTAAGTTTCCTAACCATATACATGTGTTTTCATTTGATAAACGGGATCACATCATTAGGAGAATGATGTGATGGATAAGACCCATTTGTTAGCTTAGCATTATGATCATTCAGTTTTATTGCTATTGCTTTCTTCATGTCAAACACATATTCCTCCGACTATGAGATTATGCTATCCTGGATACCGGAGGAATGCCTTGTGTGCTATCAAACGTCACAACGTAACTAGGTGATTATAAAGATGCCCTACAGGTATCTCCTAAGGTGCTTGTTGGTTTGGCGTAGATCGAGATTAGGATTTGTCACTCTGAGTATCGGAGAGGTATCTCTAGGCCCTCTCGGTATTACACATCATAAGAAGCCTTGCAAGCAAAGTGACTAATGAGTTAGTTGTAGGATGATGTATTATGTAACAAGTAGAGAGACTTGCCAGTAACGATATTTAACTAGGTATGAAGATACCGACGATCGAATCTCGGGCAAGTAACATACCAATGACAAAGGGAATAACGTATGTTTTCATAACGGTTCGACCGATAAAGATGTTCGTAGAATATGTGGGAGCCAATATGAGCATCCAGGTTCCACTATTGGTTATTGACCGGAGAGCTGTCTCGGTCATGTTTACATAGTTCTCGAACTCGTAGGGTCCGCACGCTTAACGTTCGATGACGATATTGTATTATATGAGTTATGTGATTTGGTGACCGAATGTTGTTCAGAGTCCCGGATGAGACCACGGATAGAGGAGTCTCGAAATGGTCAAGAGGTAAAGATTGATATATAGGATGATAGTATTCGGACACCGAAAGTGTTCCGGAAGGTACCGGGTACATATTGGAGTACCAGAGGGGTTACCGGAACCCCCGGGGAGAAGATATGGGCCATAAGAGGGGAGCACACCAGCCCACAAGGGGTGGCGTGGCTCCCCTTGGATAGGAGGCCGAATTGGGAAGGACAAAAGGGGGTTCGGCCCCCTTCCTTTCTCTCTTCTCGCTTCCCTTTCTTCCCCGACAAAATAAGGAAGGGGGGAGGCCGAATTGGGGAGGACCCCAAGTAGGATTCGACCTACTTGGGGTGCCCCCTTGGCTGTCTCTCCTCCCCTCCGACCTATATATATGTGGGGAGGGAGCTCCTACAACATACAACATCAACTGTTAGCCATGTGCGGTGCCCCCCTTCATAGTTTACACCTCCGGTCATATTGTCGCGGTGCTTAGGCGAAGCCCTGCGCGGATCACTTCACCATCACCGTCACCACACTGTTGTGCAGACGAAACTCATCTACTTCCTCAACACCTTTATGGATCAAGAGGGCGAGGAACGTCATCGAGCTGAATGTGTGCAGAACTCGGAGGTGTCGTACGTTCGATACTTGATCAGTTGGAGCTAGAAGAAGTTCGACTGCATCAACCACGTTGTCAAACGCTTTCGCTTTCGGTCTACAAGGGCACGTAGATACACTCTCCCCCTCTTGTTGCTATGCATCTCCTAGATAGATCTTGCATGAGCATGGGGAATTTTTTGAAATTGCTACGTTCCCTAACAGGGTCTTCCCCAGGCTCCGCTTCTTCCGCAGGTACGGCCACATCATTAGGAGCCGCTACTCCTCTAAGCACCGTTGGTCAGATTGGTGGATCTGTCGCCGATCCCAGGCCATGTGGCATACACGTATTTCCCTTGTCCAGCAGAGCAGCTGCAAGCTCCTGGTGCCGACGGCCACAGGCCCAGTGGCCACGGCAGGGCAACGCTTGACCAGGGGATGTCACCGGGGGGACACACCCTGCGGGCGCCTTCGGTCACGGGTATGCACGATTCTCAGTTCTTGCCAGGGGAGAGTTTATTCTTTGGGGACTAGAACTACCATCGATTTCCACCACCTTCCCAATTTGATTTCCCCCTGTTTGATGGGGACGGCCCCAGAGCATGGCATATGATGTGTGGGGCCTTCTTTAGGATGTGTACTCTTAGTCCGGATACATGGGTGAGTTGCGACGCGATGTAATTTATCGACGGGGCATTGTCATGGTTGCAGTCCACCAACGCTCACCTAGTTTACACCCAGTGGAACACGTTTGCTGAGGTTGTGTGTGTTCAGTTTGGGTGAGAGGAATTTCAGTCTCTCTTGCGCCAGTTTAACAGGCTAAAACAGACAGGATCGGTGACAGAGTATGCGGAGAAATTTACACAGTTCATGCACAACCTTATGGCACACTATGAGTCATGGGAGATATCATACTTTATCACGCATTTTGTGGATGGGTTGCAGAAGGAAATTAGAGCAGCAATTGTTTTACATCATCCAAAATCTCTCGATATTGCCGTCCATCTTGCATGTTTACAGGAAGATGTGATGGAGGCGATGCGCCGGGAGGACAGACGCGAAGAGCGGTGCTACCCCGCGTCATCGGCGTCACGCGCGATGCCCCATACCGCTCTGCTGCTTCCACCTCCTCCGTCAATGGCTCCACCCAAGATGGTGGTCATGTCAGATATGCGCAGCTCGGATTGCCAGGCTGTGGAGGCGGGGCACGCACTGCCAGCGGGGGACAAGATAGCAGCGATGCACGCGTATCAACATGCCCATGGTCTCTGCTTCACCTGCGGGGAGTGGTGGGCATGAGATCACTGCTGCGGGCCAACAGTGCAGCTGCACATGGTCGAAGAACTGCTCGACCTTATGTGCCAAGACCTCCCACCAGTCAGCGAGGCCACTCCAAACAAAGTTGTACCAAGCGAATAGGATGCTGACTATTGTGTCATCTCCAAGGAGGCATTGGAGGGCACCGAGTCATCTACCACTATGCGCCTTCACGGATGGGTACAAGACCGTGAGGTGCTCATGCTCGTGGATTCAGGCTCGTCACACAGTTTCATCTGTGAAAACTTAGCGGAGCATTTGCAAGGTGTCCAGACAGCTAAGAGCCCCTTGATACGTCCATTTCGCATCATGCTTTTATATCAATATTTATTGCATTATGGGCTGTTATTACACATTCTATCTCAATACTTATGTCTATTCTCTCTTATTTTACAAGGTTTACTATGAAGAGGGGGAATGCCGGCAGCTGGAATTTTGGCTGGAAAAGGAGCAAACATTGGAAACCTATTCTGCACAACTCCAAAAGACCTGAGACTCCACGAAACAACTTTTTGGAATTATTAAGGAATTATGAGCAAAATAAATAGGCCAGGGGGCCCACACCCTATCCAGGAGACATGAGGGCACCCCCCGTAGGGGCACGCCCGTATCTCCTGGGCCCCCTGGTGGGCCTCCGGCGTCCATCTTCTGCCATATGAAGGGTTTTGTCCTAGAAAAATTCATGGGCAAGCTTACGAGACGAAACTCCACCGCCACGAGGCGGAACCTTGGCGGAATCAATCTAGGGCTCTGGCAGAGCTATTCTGCCGGGGACACTCCGGGAGGGGAAAATCATCACCAACGTCATCACCAACGATCCTCTCATCGGGAGGGGGTCAATCTCCATCAACATCTTCACCAGCACCAACTCATCTCAAACCCTAGTTCATCTCTTGTATCCAATCTTGTATCCAAAACCAGAAATTGGTACCTGTGGGTTGCTAGTAGTGTTGATTATTCCTTGTAGTTGATACTTATTGGTTTACTTGGTGGAAGATCATATGTTCAGATCCTTCATGCATATTATTACACCTCTGATTATGAACATGAATATGCTTTGTGAGTAGTTACGTTTGTTCCTGAGGACATGGGTGAAGTCTTGCTATTAGTAGTCATGTGAATTTGGTATTCGTTTGATATTTTGATGAGATGTATGTTGTCTCTCCTCTAGTGGTGTTATGTGAACGCCGATTACATGACACTTCACCATTATTTGGGCCTAGAGGAAGGCATAGGGAAGTAATAAGTAGATGATGGGTTGCTACAGTGACAAAAGCTTAAACCCTAGTTTATGCGTTGCTTCGTTAGGGGTTGATATGGACCCATATGTTTAATGTTGTGGTTAGGTTTACCTTAATACTCCTTTTTGTAGTTGCGGACGCTTGCAATAGGGGTTAATCATAAGTGGGATGCTTGTCCAACTTAGGGCAGTACCCAAGTGCCGGTCCACCCACATATCAAATTATCAAAGTACCGAACGCGAATCATATGAGCGTGATGAAAACTAGCTTGACGATAATTCCCAATGTGTCCTTGGGAGCTTCTTCCTTATTGTAAGGGCATATTTATCCCCAAGATGTTTTGGTGATTGATGACAATGCTTGTGCAGACTAATCGTGTGCATTAAGTTCTTTCAGAGATTCATCCTTTGGCACGAGACGATTATCTCCCCTTGGTGTTTTATTCAAGACGGTGTAGCTCCTTCATTTCGTGTTGGTGGACTAGTTTCGTAGGAGTCACCGTACTATCAAGAGGGGATCCGCTTTAGTAAGACTAGGGTGGAATCAACACGTACACATCCATATCACACCCGTCGTTTTTCTTTCCCCTTCATTGGAGCTGCCTTTTTCCTCTAAGTGCGTTGTTCTGCCCCAGCGGTAGTACCGCGATCCCCAGTGGTAGTATCGCCGAAGCTCCCCAGCGGTAGTACCGCTCCCAGGGTGGTAGTACCGCTCCCAGCGGTAGTACCGCTCTCCGAACAGTAGTACCGCTTGGGGTCTTCGGCCGTAGTACCGCAGTGCTTCCGGGCTACTGCCGCCTTGATTCGAGAATGATGTTTTTTGTGTCGGGTTTTGCGGTACTAAGGGCAGTAGTAGTGGAGGTACTACCGCGCCTACCCCCACGGTAGTACCGCCCTGGGGTCAGGGCCCTGTCAGCGCGGTAGTACCGCTGGGTATGAGCGGTAGTACCGCCCGAAGCGGTAGTACCGCCCTTCCCTAGCGGTAGTACCGCTCTGTGCGGGGCTGCTCTGTGGAATAACGGTTGGATTGATTCCCCCACTATATAAAGGGGTCTTCTTCCCCAAAGTTGACCTACCTCTTTCCCCAAAGCTCCATTGTTGCTCCAAGCTCCATTTTCGCCCGATCTCTCTCCCTAGCCAATCAAACTTGTTGATTTGCTCGGGATTGGTTGAGAAGGCCCAGATCTAAACTTCCACATAGAGAAATTTGATTCCCCTCACTTATCCCTAGCGGATCTTGTTACTCTTGGGTGTTGAGCACCCTAGACGGTTGAGGTCACCTCGAAGCCATACTCCATTGTGGTGAAGCTTCGTGGTGTTGTTGGGAGCCTCCAAGTGTTGTGGAGATAGCCCCAATCTTGTTTGTAAAGGTCCGGTTGCCGCCTTCAAGGGCTCCAATAGTGGATTCACGGCATCTCGCATTGTGTGAGGGCGTGAGGAGATTACGGTGGCCCTAGTGGCTTCTTGGGGAGCATTGTGCCTCCACACCGCTCTAACGGAGACGTACTTCCCCTTAAAAGGAAGGAACTTCGGTAACACATCCTCGTCTCCACCGGCTCCACTCTTGGTTATCTTGTGCCTTTACTTTTGCAAGCTTACTTGAGTTGTATCTATTGCTTGCTAGTGTGCTTATTGTCTTTGTATCATATAGGTTGTCCACGTAGTTGCACATCTAGACAACCTATTTCTTTGCAAGGTTTAAATTGTTAAAGAAAAGTTGTTAGTTGCCTATTCACCCCCCCTCTAGTCAACCATATCGATCCTTTCAATTGGTATCAGAGCCTCGTCTCTTTATTAAGGACTTTGCCATCTGAAGAGTATGGTTGACACCCACGACGGTGCGGAGGAGCACTCCGGTGTGAATCCCATCTCGTCTTCGGCCGAAGGGGGAACCTCGGTCTCACGTGAGGAATTCAATGTGGCTTTAGACACATTGAAAACCTCCATGACGGCCGAGGTTAAAAGCATGTTTTCTGAATTCCTAGACGGACTTAAACTATCTACCTCGCCGATTAAAGTGGGTGATCCCACTAACAAGGTGACGGATGCTACCTCCGACAAGGGGGAAGCTAACAGTGAAAAGAGTCCGTCTGCTAGTGGTAGAAATGGCACCAACATCTTTGCCAATGTGGAACCCCCAGTGTATAGAGGACCGATCCCCTCTACTCATTTGAATCATGCCGGTCCTCCTCCTAAATATGTGAAAAATGAAGATTTTGACTCTTGGGTTTATCGCTTCAAGTGTCACTTAAAACATGTGAACACTAACCTTTGGAGAATTATTGAAGAAGGTTCCTATCCTCATGATCCAAGCAACTTCACCCCTCGAGAAGAAGTGGACAATCAATTCAATGAGAGTGCTCTCTTCATCATCCAAGATGCAATCCTTCCCGAAGATCTCCCACATCTTCAACCTCATGTCATGGCTAAAGAAGCATGGAAATGTGTTGAGTCTCTCTATCGAGGAAGTGCTAGTATTCAACGCTCCAACTATGAAGTGGTGCAAGATGAAGCCGATGAGTTTGCAATGAAAGAGGATGAAGAACCTCGTGAGCTCTTTCGAAGAGTGACCAAATTCGCGGTTGCCCTCCGAGATCATGGGAGCAAGGACACGGATGACAACTGGATCAAGCGCAAGTTCCTCAAGGCCATGATGCCCTACAACAAGGCCATGTCCTCCATCATTCGCCAAAGACCGGACTTCCACTCCATGACCTCAGGCGAAGTGTTGGATGAGTTTGTTGCAATGAGCATCTTGGACAAGATCGCCGACAATGCGGTGCTTAGTTCTCAAAGGGCAAAGAAGCCCAATCTTGCCTTGAAGGCCAAGGTTAGTGTGGAAGAAGAAGAAGAAGAGGAAGATGAGGAGAGCAACCCCGAGGACACGAAGTATGATTATCATGAGCACATGGCTCTTGCCTCAAGACAATTTTGGAGTAAGAAGAATACAAGACCCAACTTCAACAAGAACAACTCAAGTGGCCTCAAGGGAAAGCAACGAGTTAGAACTTGTTTCAACTGTGGCAATGTTAGCCATTTCATTGCGGATAGTCCTTATGAGAAGCGGGAAGACAATGGTGGCAAGTTCATCCGAAAAGACAAAGCCAAGTCCTTCCCAACAAGAACAACTTCACCAAGAAGACTCCTACTCGTGGGTTGGTGGTTCAAGAAGAATACCGTGAGGATGACGATGATGATGAAGATGGTGAAACAATGGTCATGGCATCCGTTGCCATTGTCACAACTCCCCGGGTGTCTCTCTTCGATGCACCCAACGAGAACATCACCGCCAAGTGCCTCATGGCTAAGGCCACCAACAAGGTAACCCCCAATATCAAAACCACCATTATTCCTAATCCTCCTTCAACGGATGACTTTGATAATGGTAAGAGGTCTAATGAGGAGGTTAATGAATTTGAGTCCTTCATGAGTAAGCTCAAGGGCAAATCCAAGAAGCACTTCGTTGCTCTCTTGGAACAACTTGGTGAAGCCAATGACATGATAGAGGCTCACAAAGAAACCATCTCTAAGATGGAAGGTCATAGTCGTGATTACGCTGATGAGATATCGGATCTATCTAATGATCTTGCGAAAGAGCATCGGCATCATTTGGCTCTTGAGGAGTCACACAACGATGACCATGCCAAATTAAAGAAAGATCTTGATCATGCTCTTGTTGTGTCTCGTGTTCTAACTTCCGAGAAGGCTAAACTTGGGGTTGATCATGCTAGACTCAAGGAGGAGTTTGATGTACTTGACAAGGCCCATAAGGTCTTGAAAGGTGCTCATGCAAACCTCAAGGAGTCTCATGCTCAACTCCAAGTTAAGCTTACCAAAGAAAAGGCCACATTTCCTCACATGGTCTTAATTGATAATGCAAATGCTACTAACCCATGTTGTGAGCATGTGCATCTTGTGGAGGAGAATGCCAAGTTGAAGGAACAACTCGAGAAAGGTCTTGTGTCATGTATACAAGGCGAGAAGAACCTAAATGACCTTTTGAGCAATCAAAAGGAAGTGGTGGGCAAGGAGGGAGTTGGGTTCACCCCCAAGTCCAAGAACAAGAAGAAGAACAAGGAGAAGAATAACAAGACCAATCGACCTCCCCCGCTCAAACAAACCTTTGTGAAGGAGGGAGAGGGTGCTCCTAAGGAGAAGAATAACAATGTGAAGAGTGGTGATGCCAAAGAGCGCAAGGCCATCTCTCCCAACAAAGACGGCGACTTTAACCCCTCTTATGTGTTGTGCCGTGCTAGTGATGGGCATGTTTATGCTAAATTTGTTGGTTCTTCTTATGAGTACATTGAATGGTCTATTTGGGTTCCTAATACCCTTGTTACTAACATCAAAGGACCCATTACTCAATGGGTACCTAAAACCAAGCATTGATATCTTGTAGGTGTTTGCTTCCGGTGGGGGATCATGGTTGCTCGATAGTGGAGCAACAAATCATATGACCGGGAGCAAGGACTTTGTGGTGGACGTGCACAAGATCCCATGTATGCCCACCAATGTCGAATGGGGTGATGCCTCACATTCTAAGGTATTGGGTCTTGGCAAGGTTGTCATTTCTCATGATCTAACGATTGAGAAAGTCATGCTTGTTGAGTCCCTTGCGTTCAATTTACTTTCCGTTCGTCAACTCGCACTCATGGGCTTTGCCACCTTCTTTGATATTGATACCGTGGCCCTCTTGTGGAGCAAGACTCTTAAAGTAGCTTTTGTTGGGCATGTCGAGAACGGTCTCTATGTGATTAACTTTTCGGAGCAACCCACTAAGACCGCGACATGCCTAATGGCTAAAGTTGATGTGGGATGGCTTTGGCATCGCCCTTTAGCCCACGTCAATATGAGATCTTTTCAAAGTCTTCTCAAGGGGGACCATGTTCATGGACTAACGAATGTTAGTTTTGCCAAAGATCGTGTTTGCAGTGCTTGTATCGAAGGAAAGCTTCATGAGACGACTCACCCTCCCATGACTATCATCTACTCGAAGAGACCCTTGGAGCTCCTGCACATGGACCTCTTCGGGCCTCCATCCTTTGATAGTCTTGGGGGTAGAAAGTATTGCTTGGTGATTGTGGATGATTATTCAAGATACACTTGGGTATACTTCTTCAAGAGGAAGAGTGAGACTCAACAGACCGTCATCGACTTTGCAAATGAAGCTCAACGTCAACATAATGCAAAGATCCTGACAATAAGAAGTGACAACGGCACCGAGTTCAAGAACTACACCTTGGATGAGTTTCTTAGTGATGAAGGGATCAAGCATCAATATTCTACACCATATACCCCTCAAAAAAATGGTGTTGCGGAGAGGAAGAACCGGACATTGATGGATGCGGAAAGGACCATGATGGCGGAGTTCAAGTCTCCATACAACTTCTGGGCCAAAGCCATCAACACTGCATGTCATGCATCCAATCGGCTCTATCTCCGCAAAGGCTTGAACAAGACTCCGTATGAGATACTCACCGGGAACAAGCCCAATCTCAAGTACTTCCGGGTGTTCGGGTGTAAGTGTTTCATTCTCAAGAAAGGTGTTCGTTTGTCTAAATTCGAGGCTAGAGCTCATGAGGGCATATTTGTTGGTTATGCTAGAAACTCTCATGCTTACCGTGTTCTCAACAAGTCCAATGGACTCATTGAGGAGACGTGTAACGTAGAGTTTGATGAAAATAACGGCTCCCAAGTGGAGCAAAGTGGTACTTGTGATGTAGGTGATGAAATTCCTCCCCAAGCCATAAGAAGAATGGGTGTTGGTCATATCCTACCCATTGAGGAACCCCTTGTGTCCGAAGGAGAAGGACAATGCTCCACCTCAGTGGAGCCTTCACCTACTCAAGACCCACACGCTTCCAAAGAACAAAGTGAAGGCCCTCAACGTCGGGAACAAGACCAAGGGCAAGATCAATCTCAAGATGGTGGTGAACCTCCACATGATGCCCAAGGTCAAGTTCTCCCCCTCGAGCAAGTTCAAGATCATGAGCCAGCTCAAGATCAAGAACAAGCTCATGACGACGCTCAAGATGATCAAGTGAACCCTCCTCCTTCGACATCCGAGGAGGAATTAGAGCGTCGTGCCGTGAAGATTGCTTCCAAACTCACCACCAAAGGTCATCTCATGGAGAATGTGGTTGGAAGCCTAAGAAAGGGGGTAAGCACTCGTAGACAATTAGCAAACTATTGTGAACATCACGTGTTTGTTTCTTGTGTTGAACCCCATAAGGTCTATGAGGCGCTCGAAGACTCGGATTGGCTCAATGCCATGCATGAAGAACTCAACAACTTTGAGTACAACAAGGTGTGGAGGTTGGTGCCAAGGCCTTCCGGGAACCATAACATCATTGGAACCAAGTGGATCTTCAAGAACAAGCAAGATGCTCATGGGAACATCATTCGCAACAAGGCAAGATTGGTAGCACAAGGCTACTCCCAAGTCAAGGGTATCGACTACGGTGAAACCTTTGCTCCCGTTGCTCACCTTGAATCCATTCGTTTGTTGATTTCTTATGCTTCCCATCACAACTTTAAGTTGCAACAAATGGATGTGAAAAGTGCTTTTCTTAATGGTCCTATTAATGAGTTGGTCTATGTCAAGCAACCCCCCGGGTTCGAGGATCCCTTCTTTCCGGATCATGTATATCAACTCAATAAGGCACTCTATGGCCTTAAACAAGCCCCACGTGCGTGGTATGACCACCTTACCGAGTTGTTACAAGATCGTGGATTTGAAGTTGGGCTAATCGATCCCACTCTTTTTACTAAGAAGGTCAAAGGGGAGTTGTTTGTATGCCAACTATATGTTGATGACATTATCTTTGGTTCCCCTAACAAAGCTTTCAATGAAGAATTTGCCGCTCTCATGACCTCTAAGTTCAAGATGTCTTCAATGGGAGAGTTGAAGTTCTTCCTTGGTTTTGATATCAAACAAAGAAGAGAAGGTACCTTCATCAACCAAGCCAAATACACTCAAGACATGCTCAAGAGATTCAAGCTAAGTGATGTCAAGCCGGCCTCCACTCCAATGCCCACCAAGTGCCAACTTGACATTGATCCCAATGGTAAAGCGGTGGATCAAAAGGTATATTGCTCCATGATTGGCTCCTTGCTTTACCTTTGTGCATCTAGACCAGATATCATGTTGAGTGTGGGGATGTGTGCACGGTTTCAAGCTGCACCGAAGGAAAGTCACTATGTGGCGGTCAAGCGAATCTTTCGATATTTGGCTCATACCCCAAACTTTGGCTTATGGTACCCAAGAGGGGCAAACTTCAAACTTGAAGGATTTATGGATTCCGATTGGGCGGGAGACAAAGTGGATAGGAAGTCCACTTCCAGAGGGTGCTAGTTTCTTGGGTGCTCTTTGGTGAGTTGGTCTTCCAAAAAGCAAAGTTGTGTATCTCTCTCGTCCACCGAAGCTGAATATGTGGAGGTCGGTAGTTGTTGTGCACAACTTTTATGGATGAGGCAAACTTTAAAGGAATACGGTGTCATTTGTGACAAAGTGCCTCTGTGGTGTGACAACGAAAGTTCCATCAAGATTTCTCTCAACCCGGTGCAACACTTCAAGATGAAGCATATTGAGATTCGGTATCATTTCATCCGGGATCACATTAGGCAAGGAGAGATCGAGCTCAAGTATGTCAACACTCATGATAACCTTGCAGATATTTTCATGAAGCCCTTGGATGAAGCAAGATTTCGCGAGTTAAGGCATGCGCTAAATATCATTGATTCGAGCAATGTGACTTGAACCCTTGCACACCCACCCCACTCAACTTGGTGTCTAGCTTAGATGTAGGCATGGACATAGGGGGAGTGTTGTTCTCTCAATGAACTCTCCCTCCCCCCATTATGCATAAATCGATCAAATCTTTCACATTAGCCATTTTTGATGGTACTTGTGCTTCAAAGATGAGTTTTGGTCATGGGCCCAAGGATAATTCTTCGCGGTGCCATACCAATTGACTCAAACATAGGTGGCTCCAGCCACCGCCCTCTCCTGAGAGAGGCCAGAGCTCGCTCTGTTTCGTTTGGTTGTTTTTGTTTGAGTGGTTTCTAGTTGTTTGAGTGTTTGTGTGTGTGGTTCCAGGTGATGAGGTTCCTGAGCATCAGGCTCGTCGTGTCAACCCCGATCGTGCCTCGTCCAAGCGCTACAGCACCACTAAGCCTGCCGGAGGATCTTCTAGTGCTCCACCTCCACCTCAACTGCCGAAGAAGCTTGGGGTCAAGCCAAAGCCAGGCAAAACCATGCCAGAAATGCCGCCCAAGGAGTTCTGGGCAATGTGCCACCGCAACCCGTATGAGGACGACCAAGATCCCACTTTGGTCAACCGTCTGTTCTGGAACAGGTTCCAGTTTGCCATCTTCTTTGATGTTCTCAAAGCCAAGAAGAATCTCTATGTCAACATGCACTCCATCGACACCGACCATATGGAGAACGATCCTGAATACTTTGGTGGAGCTCTTCAGATGTGCACTCAACTGAACATTCTCGGGATCATGCAATTCAACAAGGACTATGATGCTGATATTGTGGCCCAATTCTATGCCACGGTTCACCTTGGGACCGATGAGGACAGGACACTGACTTGGATGACCAATGGCAAGTTGCTGTCAGTCAAGTGGAAAGCTTTCATGGAGTTGATTGGGGTGCAAGATCTAGGTCTTGAGTCTTCTGTCGGCTTTCGCCCCCACCGCCGCACCAATGCCACTCACAAGCAAGCTCTATGGCCCTACTGCACTTTGAGGATCAACCCTGAGACGAAGAAGGAAACCTATGAGCTGCCTGCCTATCTGGATATCCTTCACTGTATCTTCAAAGAGACTCTTTTCCCTCGTATCGGGAATCTGGACCAGGTTCACTCCTATCTCGTGGACATGCTTCTCTTCTGCCAGCGTGAGAAGGGACAGAACACCGGAGAGTCCTTGGATATCTCTCATGTTATGTGGTCTGAGCTGTTATCTGCTATCTCCGAGCGCAAGTGCCCGATTTATGGTCCGTTCATCATGCTGCTCATTGAGAAGGCCTGGGATCGTGTCTATCCCAAGGTGTTGCTGGAAACTGGAGAGTTGGTCTCTCATGAAGTCAAGCGTCTGAGGAAGAAGGATAACTGGGTCACTCAGGCCCCTAGGACTGGAGTTCCTTCGTCTGCTTCTGCCATGGAGACCGAGGAGGAGACTGGGGCTGAGGATGATGATGATGACTACGTGCCGTCTGAGGCAGAGCCCTCTTGGGCAAAGAAGCTCAAGCTCAAGATGAAGAAGCTGTTCTGCATGGAGTCTCATGGTCAGTACATGACTCATGTGGCTGAGAAGAAGGCCCGAGGTCGCCACAAGGAGCTCATGCGACAGATGGGTGCTACTATGATCAGTGGATCTGAGGATCAGCTTACTGAGGAGGAGGAGTGGATTCAGCAGCACTGCCCGTGGACCGATTCTGATGCCGAGCACTTCCAGACCGACGACGGTGGCGCAAATGATCCCACTGAGCTCTGATGTGTGTGTCCCTCGTTTGCTCTCACCTAGAGCCGTAGCATCACTCCCTCTCCTTTTTGGTGTCTCGATGCCAAAGGGGGGAGAGAGTTTAGGGATTTGTGCTTTGTGTCTTTTGTCTCTTGTGTTCGTGTTTTCCTTGCATTTGCTTTGTTTGGTTTGTCCGTGAGACCTAAGTTCGAGTTGTCAGTGAGACCCTGCGAGTCATATGGTGTGAGACATATGCTACCTTATCTTTCCAGTATCATTATCTATGTCACTATCTAGCTTATGAGTTGCAATGCTTATCCTGTTAAGTTATCTTTGCTACTCTCTTTTACCCCACTTAGGTGGTTGGTCTCTAAAATGTAGGGGGAGCGTTGATCCTAGTATGTGTGCCATGCAGTCCAGAGCACTTATCGAGATAGCACACATCTAGGGGGAGCACATCTACATTTTAGGACGTTGGGGTTTTTGCGCTTGTTCTATATCTCTCATATTGTGCAAATCCCGTATTGTCATCAATTCACCAAAAAGGGGGAGATTGTAAGGGCATATTTATCCCCAAGATGTTTTGGTGATTGATGACAATGCTTGTGCGGACTAATCGTGTGTGTTAAGTTCTTTCAGAGATTCATCCTTTGGCACGAGACGATTATCTCCCCTTGGTGTTTTATTCAAGACGGTGTAGCTCCTTCGTTTCGTGTTGGTGGACTAGTTTCGTAGGAGTCACCGTACTATCAAGAGGGGATCCGCTTTGGTAAGACTAGGGTGGAATCAACACGTACACATCCATATCACACCCGTTGTTTTTCTTTCCGCTTCATTGGAGCTGCCTTTTTCCTCTAAGTGCGTTGTTCTGCCCCAGCGGTAGTACTGCGATCCACAGCGGTAGTACCGCCGATGCTCCCCAGTGGTAGTACCACTCCCAGAGTGGTAGTACTGCTCCCAGAGCGGTAGTACCGCTCCCAGCGGTAGTACCGCTCTCCGAACGGTAGTACCGCTTGGGGTCTTCGGCCGTAGTACCGCAGTGCTTCCGGGCTACTGCCGCCTCGATTCGAGAATGATGTTTTTCGTGTCGGGTTTTGCGGTACTAAGGGCGGTAGTAGTGGTGGTAGTACCGCTCCTAGCGGTAGTACCACGCCTACCCCCACGGTAGTACCGCCCTGGGGTCAGGGCCCTGTCAGCGCGGCAGTACCGCTGGGTATGAGCGGTAGTACCGCCCGGAGCGAGAGTACCGCCCTTCCCTAGCGGTAGTACCGCTCTGTGCGGGGCTGCTCTGTGGAATAACGGTTGGATTGATTCCCCCACTATATAAAGGGGTCTTCTTCCCCAAAGTTAACCTACCTCTTTCCCCAAAGCTCCATTGTTGCTCCAAGCTCCATTTTCGCCCGATCTCTCTCCCTAGCCAATCAAACTTGTTGATTTGCTCGGGATTGGTTGAGAAGGCCCAGATCTACACTTCCACCAAGAGAAATTTGATTCCCCCCACTTATCCCTAGCGGATCTTGTTACTCTTGGGTGTTGAGCACCCTAGACGGTTGAGGTCACCTCGAAGCCATACTCCATTGTGGTGAAGCTTCATGGTGTTGTTGGGAGCCTCCAAGTGTTGTGGAGATAGCCCCAATCTTGTTTGTAAAGGTCCGGTTGCCGCCTTCAAGGGCTCCAATAGTGGATTCACGGCATCTCGCATTGTGTGAGGGCGTGAGGAGATTACGGTGGCCCTAGTGGCTTCTTGGGGAGCATTGTGCCTCCACACCGCTCTAACGGAGACGTACTTCCCCTTAAAAGGAAGGAACTTCGGTAACACATCCTCGTCTCCACCGGCTCCACTCTTGGTTATCTTGTGCCTTTACTTTTGCAAGATTACTTGAGTTGTATCTATTGCTTGCTAGTGTGCTTATTGTCTTTGCATCATATAGGTTGTCCACGTAGTTGCACATCTAGAGAACCTATTTCTTTGCAAGGTTTAAATTTTTAAAGAAAAGTCTAAAAATTGTTAGTTGCCTATTCACCCCCCCTCTAGTCAACCATATCGATCCTTTCACTTATTATTAGAATTTGTCCAGGCTTATCCTTTGGTACATAAAGGATTGGGACACCTTGCTGCACTTTATTTACTTTATTTACTTTTGCTTGTTACTATTTATCTTATCACAAAAATATCTATCACCTACTATTTCAGTGCTTGCAGAGAAAACCTTACTGAAAACCGCTTATCATTTCCTTCTGCTCCTCGTTGGGTTCGACACTCTTACTTATCGAAAGGGCTACGATAGACACCCTACACTTGTGGGTCATCAAGACTCTTTTCTGGCGCCGTTGCCGGGGAGCGTAGCGCTCTTGGTGAGTGGAACATGGTAAGGAAACATTTATATTGCATGCTGAATTTTTTGTTACTTGTCACTATGGAAACTAATCCTTTGAGTGGCTTGTTTGGGGCATCTTCACCCCAACCATAAGGGCAAAGAGATGCTCCTCAACCTACTGAACCTTATGAAAATGTTCACTTTGAGATTCCTTCGGGTATGATAGAAAAACTGCTAGCTAATCCTTTTGCAGGAGACGGAACATTGCATCCTGACTTACACCTTATCTTTGTGGATGAAGTTTGTGGATTATTTAAGCTTGCAGGTATTCCCGATGATGTTGTCAAAAGGAAGGTCTTCCCTTTATCTTTGAAGGGAGATGCAATGACATGGTATAGGCTATGTGATGATACGAGATCTTGGAATTATAAGCGATTTAAATTGGAATTTCACCAGAAGTTCTATCCTATGCATCTTGTTCATTGTGATCGTAATTACATATATAATTTCTGGCCTCGTGAAGGAGAAAGCATCGCTCAAGCTTGGGGGAGGCTTAAGTCAATGTTATGTTCATGCCCCAATCATGAGCTCTCTCGGGAAATGATTATTCAGAATTTTTATGCTCGACTTTCTCTTGATAATCGCAACTTGCACGATACTTCCTATGCTGGTTCTTATATGCTGAAGACTATTGACTTCAAATGGGACTTATTGGAAAGAATTAAACGCAACGCTGAAGATTGGGGTTCCGACGATGGTAAGGAGTCAGGTATGACACCTAAGTTTGATTGTGTTAAATCTTTTATGGATACCGATGCTTTTCGTGGATTTAGCTCTAAGTATGGACTTGACACTGAGATAGTAGCTACTTTTTGTGAAACTTTTGCTGCTCACGTTGATCTCCCTAAAGAGAAGTGGTTTAAATATAATCCTCCTGTTGAAGTGAAAGTAGTTGCACCTATTACAGTCAAAGAGAAGACTATTACATATAGTGATCCTATTATTCCTATTGCTTATGTTGAAAAAACCCCTTTTCCTAGGATAAAAGATCATGTTAAAGCTTCGACTGTTGTTCGTAAGAGTAATACTAGGACCTATACACCTCCTGAGCAAATTAATGTTGAACCTGGTATTGCTATGATTAAAGATCTCTTGGATGAGGACTTAGATGGGCATGTTATCTCTTTCGTGGGTGAAACTGCTAATATTGCTAGACCCGATACTAAGACACGTAGACCTGTTGTAGGCACGCCTGTTATTTCTGTTAAAATTGGAGATCATTGTTATCATGGCTTATGTGATATGGGTGCTAGTGCTAATGCGATACCTTATGAGCTTTATAAAGAAATTATGCACGATATTGCACCAGTTGAATTAGAAGATATTGATGTTACTATTAAGCTTGCTAATAGGGACACCATTAAACCTATTGGGATTGTTAGAGATGTTGAAGTCTTGTGTAGGAAGGTTAAATACCCTGCTGATTTTCTTGTTCTCGGTTCCCCACAAGATGATTTTTGTCCCATTATTTTCGGTAGACCTTTCTTGCATACTGCTAGTGCTAAGATTGATTGTGAAAAGAATATTGTCACTGTTGGTTTAGATGATATGTCTCATGAGTTTAATTTCGCTAAGTTTAGTAGACAACATCATGAAAAGGAACCATCTAGTAAGGATGAGATTATTGGTCTTGCTTCCATTGTTGTTCCTCCCCGTTAGAACAATATTTGCTAGACCATGAAAACGATATGTTTATGAAGGAAAGGGAAGAAATAGATGAAGTGTTCCTTAAACAAGAACCAATGCTAAAACATAATCTTCCCATTGAAATTCTTGGGGATCCCCCTCCACCCAAGGGTGATCCCGTGTTTGAACTCAAACCATTAACTGATAACCTTAAGTATGCTTATCTTGATGAAAAAGAAATATATCATGTTATTATTAGTACTAACCTTTCAGAGAAAGAAGAAAAAAGATTATTGAAAACTCTGAAGAAGCACCGAGCTGCTATTGGATATACCCTGGATGATCTCAAGGGCAGTAGTCCCACATTATGTCAACACAAAAGTTCAGTGGAGAAAGATGCCAAACCTGTTAGAGATCCTCAAAGACGATTGAATCCCAAAATGAAGGAAGTGGTGAGAAAGGAGATACTGAAAATCCTTGAGGCAGGTATTATTTATCCCGTTGCTGATAGTGAATGGGTAAGCCCTGTCCATTGTGTCCCTAAAAAGGGAGGTATTACTGTTGTCCCTAATGATAAAGATGAATTGATCCCGCAAAGAATTATTACAGGTTATAGGATGGTAATTGATTTCCGCAAGTTAAATGAAGCTACTAAGAAAGATCATTACCCTTTACCTTTTATTGATCAAATGCTAGAAAGGTTATCCAAACACACACATTTTTGCTTTCTAGATGGTTATTCTGGCTTCTCTCAGATACCTGTATCAGCGGGGGATCAATCTAAAACTACTTTTACTTGCCCTTTTGGTACTTTTGCTTATAGACGTATGCCTTTTGGTTTATGTAATGCACGTGCTACCTTTCAAAGATGCATGATGGCTATATTTTCTGATTTTTGCGAAAAGATTTGTGACGTATTCATGGATGACTTCTCCGTCTATGGATCCTCTTTTGATGATTGTTTGAGCAACCTTGATCGAGTTTTGCAGAGATGCGAAGACACTAGTCTCGTCCTGAATTGGGAAAAGTGTCACTTTATGGTTATGAAGGCATTGTCTTGGGGCACAAGATCTTCGAGAGGGGTATTGAAGTTAATAAAGCCAAATTTGATGCTATTGAAAAGATGCCATGTCCCAAGGACATAAAAGGTATAAGAAGTTTCCTTGGTCATGCCGGTTTTTATAGGAGGTTCGTTAAGGACTTTTCTAAAATCTCTAGGCCTCTGATTAATTTAATGCAAAAATATACTCCTTTTGTCTTTGATGATGATTGTGTAGAAGCATTTGAAACACTTAAGAAGGCTTTGATCACATCACCTATTGTTCAGCCACCTGATTGGAATTTGCCTTTTGAAATTATGTGTGATGCTAGTGATTATGCTGTAGGTGCTGTTCTAGGGCAAAGAGTCAATAAGAAATTGAATGTTATCCATTATGCTAGTAAGACTCTTGATACAACCCAGAAAAATTATGCCACCAGTGAAAAAGAATTCTTAGCAGTTGTGTTTGCATGTGATAAGTTTAGACCTTATATTGTTGATTCCAAAGTTACTATTCACACTGATCATGCTGCTATTAAATATCTTATAGAAAAGAAAGATGCTAAGCCTAGACTCATTAGATGGGTTCTCTTGCTCCAAGAATTTGACTTGCATATTATTGATAGAAAGGGAGCTGAGAACCCCGTTGCAGACAACTTGTCTAGGTTAGAGAATGTTCTTGATGTCCCACTGCCTATTAATGATAGTTTTCCTGATGAACAATTAGCGGTTGTCAATGCTTCTCGTAGTGCTCCTTGGTATGCTGACTATGCTAATTACATTGTTGCTAAATATATACCACCTAGTTTCACATACCAGCAAAAGAAAAAGTTCTTCTATGATTTAAGACATTACTTCTGGGATGATCCACACCTTTATAAAGAAGGAGTAGATGGTATTATTAGACGTTGTGTGCCTGAGCATGAACAGGAACAAATCCTACGCAAGTGTCACTCTGAATCCTATGGAGGACACCCCGCTGGAGATAGAACTGCACACAAGGTACTACAATCTGGTTTTTATTGGCCTACTCTTTTCAAAGATGCTCGTAAGTTTGTCGTATCTTGTGATGAATGTCAAAGAATAGGTAACATCAGTAGACGTCAAGAAATGCCTATGAATTATTCTCTTGTTATTGAACCGTTTGATGTTTGGGGCTTTGATTATATGGGACCTTTTCCTGCCTCCAATGGTTATACACATATCTTAGTTGCTGTTGATTATGTTACTAAGTGTGTAGAAGCTATTCCAACTAGTAGTGCTGATCATAACACTTCTATAAAATGCTTAAAGAAGTTATTTTTCCGAGGTTTGGAGTCCCTAGATATCTTATGACTGATGGTGGTTCACACTTTATTCATGGTGCTTTCCGTAAGATGCTTGCTAAGTATGATGTCAATCATAGAATCGCATCTCCTTATCATCCGCAGTCTAGTGGTCAAGTAGAGTTGAGCAATAGAGAGCTCAAATTAATTTTGCAAAAGACCGTGAATAGATCTAGAAAGAATTGGTCCAAAAAACTTGATGATGCATTATGGGCCTATAGAACTGCGTACAAAAATCCTATGGGTATGTCTCCATATAAGATGGTTTATGGAAAAGCATGTCATTTACCTCTTGAACTTGAACATAAAGCATATTGGGCCATTAAAGAGCTCAATTATGACTTCAAACTTGCTGGTGAGAAAAAGGTTATTTGATATAAGCTCACTTGATGAATGGAGAACCCAAGCTTATGAGAATGCTAAGCTCTTCAAGGAAAAAGTCAAACGCTGGCATGATAAGAGGATACAAAAGCGTGAGTTTAACGTAGGAGATTATGTGTTATTATTCAACTCTCGTTTAAGATTTTTTGCAGGAAAACTTCTCTCAAAATGGGAAGGCCCCTACGTTATCGAGGAGGTCTATCGTTCTGGTGCTATAAAAATCAACAACTTTGAAGGCACAAATCCGAGGGTGGTAAACGGTCAAAGAATTAAACATTATATTTCAGGTAATTCTATCAATGTTGAAACTAATATTATTGAAACCATAACCCCTGAGGAATACATAAGAGACACTTTCCAGAATGTTCCAGACTCCGAAAAGGCATAGGTACGTGGTACGGTAAGTAAACCGACTCCAAAACAACTCTTATGGCAATTTTCATCAGTTTTGGATTATTTAAGGATTTTAGGAAGAAAGAAGTAGTCCGAAAGGGACGCGAGGCTCCCACGAGAGAGGAGGGTGCCCCCCTGTAGGGCGCGCCCCCTGTCTCGTGGGCACCTCGTGTGCCTCCCAGACTCCATTTTCTTGTATGTTACGTATTTCGGTCGGTAAAAATTCATTATATATACTCCCGAAGGTTTTGACCACCGTATCACGCAAAAATCCTCTGTTTTCGTTTCGAGCTGTTCCTGTTGCAGAATAAAGCAAGATGTCTTCTCAGGAATTAGTTGGGGAGAGCCGGGTGTCTCACCCAACACAGGGTCCAGGAGTAAACGGCGATGTCTATCACTTTGGACCATCCACGGAGGATGAGATGGAGGCTGATTTGAAAAGGATAGATGCCATGGAGGAAGATCAAGAAGTTACCTCTCGTCTCCAAGCAGATTTTACTATGGGGGAACTACCTAGCCTGACTGTCCCTGCCGCGGTCATCTCTTCCAACTCTAGATTTCTTTCTTATGAAAATATGTAAAAGAGTTTCATGTGTTCTCCAGAAGCTATGCAGCATCCTTGGGTAAAAGGAGCCTTGGCCGTTACGGGCAAGCTCCGTAAAGAAATTTTGGACCTCAAACGACAAATCAATAAGCTCGAGGAGGAGAACCGTATCCTGAAGGGCATCATCACCAAGAAGATCACAACACCAACCGTGAAGAAGGAGAAATAATCACATGGGTATGGGCACTCCCCTTGGAAACTGCCAAGCTTGGGGGAGGTTCCCCGGTATCGTATCACCATCACACTCCTATCTTTACCGCTTTATTTAGTTCGATCCTTTTAGTAGTATCTTGATCTATTAGTTCGAAGTTTTGATATCAAGTAGTTTTGAGTTTTTCGTTGTGATCTCTTTTTGTAAGCAAGTCCGTGTGCCATCTATAATAAAGATTAGTGTTGAGTTAAGGGCATTGCTATGTGGCTATGATCTTGAGAAAGTAGAAAGAACAAAAGAGTTCATATTGATCTTATGGATAGTGATAACTTCACACATATAAAGTATGAGGCATAAAAATTGTTGAGAGTTGATGAACGTAGCCTTGGTCATCGTTGCAATAATAGGAAGTGATAAGGAAAGAGGGGTTCACATGTAAATATATTATCTTGGACATCTTTTATGATTGTGAAACACTCATTAAGTATGACATGCTAAAAGAGTTGACGTTGACAAGGAAGACAACGTAATGGTTTATGTTTTCTGACATCTCAGTTAAAGTATATTGTCAGTGATCTTCTAAAACATGTTGAGCTTGCCTTTCCCCCTCATGCTAGCCAGAACTCCTTGCACCAAGTAGAGATACTACTTGTGCTTCCAAATATCCTTAAACCCAGTTTTGCCATGAGAGTCCACCATACCTACCTATGGATTGAGTAAGATCCTTCAAGTAAGTTGTCATCGGTGCAAGCAATAAAAATTGCTCTCTAAATATGCATGACTTATTAGTGCAAAGAAAATAAGCTTTGTACAAACTTGTTGTGGAAGTAATAAAAGCGACAGAGTGCATAATAAAGGTCCACATACAAGGGGCAATATAAAGTGACGTTCTTTTGCATTAAGATTTTGTGCATCCAACCCTAAAAGCGCATGACAACCTCTGCTTCCCTCTGCGAAGGGCCTCTCTTTTACTTTATGCTTTACTTTAATACTTGAGTCAAGGTGATCCTCACCTTTCCCTTTTTCATTTTATCCTTTGGCAAGCTCTTCGTGTTTGAAAGGTCATGATATATATATCCGATTGGATGTAAGTTGGCATAGGCTATTATTGTTGACATCACCTAAAGGTGAATACGTTGGGAGGCAACACAATAAGCCCCTATCCTTCTCAGTGTCCAGCTGAAACTCTATAACCACAAGTATTGAGTGAGTGTTAACAATTATGGGAGACTACGAGATAGTTGAGTATGTGAGCTTGCTGAAAAGCTCTATTATTGACTCTTTCTGATGTTACGATAAATTGCAATTGCTTCAATGACTGAGATTATAGTTTGTTAGTTCCCAATGAAGTTTATGAACCATACTTGACATTGTGAATTGCTTATTACTTGAGTATAAGAAATCATATGACAAAATCTATATATGTTGCTATTATTAGAATGATCATGATGCCCTCATGTCCGTATTTTTATTTTTATCGACACCTCTATCTCTAAACATGTGGACATATTTTTCGATTTCGGTCTCCGCTTGAGGACAAGCGAGGTCTAAGCTTGGGGGAGTTGATACGTCCATTTTGCATCATGCTTTTATATCAATATTTATTGCATTATGGGATGTTATTACACATTATATCTCAATACTTATGGCTATTCTCTCTTATTTTACAAGGTTTACCATGAAGAGGGGGAATGCCGACAGCTGGAATTCTGGCTGGAAAAGGAGCAAACGTTGGAAACCTATTCTGCACAACTCCAAAAGACCTGAGACTCCACGAAACAACTTTTTGGAATTATTAATGAATTATGAGCAAAAGAAATAGGCCAGGGGGCCCACACCCTATCCAGGAGACAGGAGGGCGCCCCCTAGGGGCACGCCCCCTATCTCCTAGGCCCCCTGGTGGGCCTCCGGCGTCCATCTTCTTCTATATGAAGGGTTTTGTCCTGGAAAAATTCGTGGGCAATCTTACGAGACGAAACTCCACCGCCACGAGGCGGAACCTTGGCGGAATCAATCTAGGGCTGTGGCAGAGCTGTTCTGCCGGGGACACTTCCCTCCGGGAGGGGGAAATCATCACCAACGTCATCACCAACGATCCTCTCATCGGGAGGAGGTCAATCTCCATCAACATCTTCACCAGCACCAACTCATCTCAAACCCTAGTTCATCTCTTGTATCTAATCTTGTATCCAAAACCACAAATTGGTACGTGTGGGTTGCTAGTAGTGTTGATTACTCCTTGTAGTTGATACTTATTGGTTTACTTGGTGGAAGATCATATGTTCAGATCCTTCATGCATATTATTACACCTCTGATTATTAACATGAATATGCTTTGTGAGTAGTTACGTTTGTTCCTGAGGATATGGGTGAAGTCTTGCTATTAGTAGTCATGTGAATTTGGTATTCGTTCGATATTTTGATGAGATGTATGTTGTCTCTCCTCTAGTGGTGTTATGTGAACGTCGACTAAATGACACTTCACCATTATTTGGACCTAGAGGAAGGCATAGGGATGTAATAAGTAGATGATGGGTTGCTAGAGTGACAAAAGCTTAAACCCTAGTTTATGCGTTGCTTCGTTAGGGGTTGATATGGATCCATATGTTTAATGTTGTGGTTAGGTTTACCTTAATACTCCTTTTTGTAGTTGCGGACGCTTGCAATAGGGGTTAATCATAGGTGGGATGCTTGTCCAAGTTAGGGCAGTACCCAAGTGCCGGTCCACCCACATATCAAATTATCAAAGTACCGAATGCGGATCATATGAGCGTGATGAAAACTAGCTTGACGATAATTCCCAATATGTCCTCGGGAGCTTCTTCCTTATTATTAGAATTTGTCCAGGCTTATCCTTTGCTACATAAAGGATTGGGCCACCTTGCTGCACTTTATTTACTTTTGCTCGTTACTATTTTATCTTATCACAAAAATATCTATCACCTACTATTTCAGTGCTTGCAGAGAAAACCTTACTGAAAACCGCTTATCATTTCCTTCTGCTCCTCGTTGGGTTCGACACTCTTACTTATCAAAAGGACTACGATAGACCCCCTACACTTGTGGGTCATCACCCCTTGTCTGTTTGAGTGGCCAATGGAGGAGTGATGTGTTGCAACTAGCAGTTGGCAGCGTGCCAGTGGTGCACCCATGGGCTCACCTTCTCCACCGACCTCAAGGTACTTCCCTTGGGCTGCTACAGCGTCATTCTCGGCATCGACTGGCTGGCGTAGCACAGCCCAATGCAAGTTCACTAGAAGGAGAAGACAATGAGCTCTGAGTATGGCAACCAGCGGATCCAATTACGGGGTGCTAGCGCCGAGACCATGGAATGCCAGCAACTATAAGGGGCTGAACTCAACGCGTTGCTGCAATGCGCAGGTGTGAACCACATGGTGCATCTCTATACCATGGCAGGTGAAGGAATTCAGGCCACTGAGATGCCAGTTCTCACCGAGATTGCAGAGCTCTTGCAAGAATACAACTATCTCGTTGCTGAGCCGTGGGGCTTGCCTCTGCAACGAGCTTGTGACCAGACCATACCATTGGTTCCTGGAGCTCGACCCATCAACATCTAGCCATACCGCTATAGTCCAGCGCAAAAGGATAAGATTGAAAGGCAAGCGGCTGACATGTTAGCACAGGGAATCTTAGTGCCCAGCACCAGCCCGTTCGCCTCGTCGGTTCTTCTGGTATAGAAGAAGGATCTCACCTGGCGAGTTTGCGTGGATTATCGGCACCTCAATGTTGTTATAGTCAAGAACAGATACCCACTGTCGGTCACTAACGAGCTACTTGATGATCTAGCCGGGCCAAGTTCTTCACTAGTTTGGACCTCAGAGCGGGGTATCACCAAATCAGCATGAATCCCGAAGAGGACCACAAGACGATGTTCAAGACGCACCACAACCACTTTGAGTTCTGTGTCTAGGCGTATGGCCTCACTAGTGGTCCGACAACATTCCAGGGGGGCATGAACATAGTGCTGGCACCGCTCAACCGTCATGGAGTGCTCGTATTTATTGATGACATACTAGTCTCCAGTGCCACTCTAAGGTGACACCGCGAGTTGCTGCACCAAGTATTCAAGCTACTCGACGAACACCAACTGAAAATCAAGCTAAGCAAGTGCTCATTTGCAAGGCCCGGCATCACCTACCTTGGCATGACATTAGCGGTGAAGGGGTGCGAACAAACAACAAAAATGTGGCAACAGTGCAGCAATGGCCAACACCAGCGAATGTAAAGGAGGTGCGTGGGTTCTTGGGCCTGGACGATTACTACCGGAAATTCATCAAGAACTTTGGTATCATTAGCTGGCCCTTGCCGGATTTGCTCAAGAAGAAACATCGTGTTTCGTTGGACAGACCTTTAGGCAACAGCCTTTCAGGAACTCAAGACAACATTGGTCACATCACCCGTGCTCACCCTGCCTGATTTCAAGGTGCAATTCGAGTTAGAAACAGACGCCTCCGACAAAGGAATTGGGGCAGTCCTTCGACAAGGTAAACACCCAGTGGCATTTCTCAGCAAGTCTCTTGGCCCCCAGAATCAAGCTCTGTTGACATACGAGAAGGAAGGGTTGGCTATCCTTATGGTGGTGGAACACTGGCGTACATACCTGCAAAATGATGAATTTCTCATCCATACAGACCAACGCAGCTTGGTACATTTGGAGGACTAGCAGTTAGCGACACCTTAGCAGCAGAAGATCATGGCAAAATTACTTGGGCTCCGGTACAGGATCGTGTACAAGCATGGAGTGGATAACCGCGTAGCTGATGCCTTATCTCACCGACCAGGGCCACCACAGGGCGACCACACGACGGTTACAGCGGCCATACCAGTGTGGCTCAAGGCGGTTCAGCGCAGGTACGCCAAGGACCCAGCCGCCCAGAAACTGCTCGCGCATTTGGCAATGGAACCTGAAGGCCACGACGACTTCCACTTGTAAAATGGAATCAACAAACAAAAATGGGTGGATCTGGCTTGGCAACAATGTGCAACTGCAGAAGCAAGTCCTAGCAGCGCTCCATGCAGGAGCCATCGAAGGCCATTCTAGGTTCAACACCACCTAACATCGAGTGCGCAGGCTCTTCACCTGGCCAGGCGTCAAGTAACATGTGAAGTTGTTTGTGGAGGACTGCCAAACCTGCAAGCAGGCAAAACCGGAATGGTTGAGATACCCCGTACTATTGGAGCCTCTCCCTATACCCACACAAGCTTGGACGCTCATCACCATGGATTTCATGGAAGGGTTGCCATGGTCAGCGCGCTATAACAGCATTCTGGTGGTGGTGGACAAATTTTCGTGGTACACGCACTTTATTCCCTTGTCCCACTGCTACGTCTTGAGCTTGCGTTGGTTTTCCTCGAAGAGGAGAGGGTGATGCAGCAAGTGTAGCGTAAGTATTTCCCTCAGTTTTTGAGAACCAAGGTATCAATCCAGTAGGAGGCTCCTCAACAAGTCCCACGAACCTACACAAACAAATAAAGAACTCGCAACCAACGCGACAAAGGGTTGTCAATCCCTTCACGGCCACTTGCGAAATTGAGATCTGATAGAGATAGTATGATAAGATAAATATATTTTTGGTATTTTATAATATAGATGCAGAAAGTAAAGATGCAAATAAAAGTAAATTGGTAGCAAATATGATAAGAGATAGACCCGGGGGCCATAGGTTTCACTAGAGGCTTCTCTCAAGATAGCATAAGTATTACGGTGGGTGAACAAATTACTGTCGAGCAATTGATAGAAAAGCGAATAATTATGACGTTATCTAGGCATGATCATGTATATAGGCATCACGTCCATAACAAGTAGACTGACTCCTGCCTGCATCTACTACTATTACTCCACACATCGACCGACTCCTGCCTGCATCTAGAGTATTAAGTTCATAAGAACAGAGTAACGCATTAAGCAAGATGACATGATGTAGAGGGATAAACTCAAGCAATATGATATAAACCCCATCTTGTTATCCTCGATGGCAACAATACAATACGTGTCTTGCAACTCTTTCTGTCACTGGGTAAGAACACCGCAAGATTGAACCCAAAGCTAAGCACTTCTCCCATGGCAAGAAAGATCAATCTAGTAGGCCAAACCAAACCGATAATTCGAAGAGACTTGCAAAGATAACTCAATCATACATAAAAGAATTCAGAGAAGATTCAATTATTATTCATAGATAAATCTGCTCATAAACCCACAATTCATCGGATCTCGACAAACACACTGCAAAAAAAGATTACATCGAATAGATCTCTACAAGAGAGGGGGAGAACATTGTATTGAGATCCAAAAAGAGAGAAGAACCCATCTAGCTAATAACTATGGACCCGTAGGTCTGTGGTAAACTACTCACAACTCATCGGAGGGGCAAGGATGTTGATGTAGAAGCCCTCCATGGTCGATTCCCCCTCCGGCAGAGTGCCGGCGAAGGCTCCAAGATGGGATCTCGCAGATACATAAGGTTACGGTGGTGGAAATTGTGTTTCGTGGTGCCCCCGGATGTTTTCAGGGTACGTAGGCTTATATAGGAGGAAGAAGTACGTGGGTGGCTGCCCGAGGGGCCCACGAGACAGGGGGGCGTGCCCTATTGGGGGGGGGGAGGGCGCCCTCCTATCTCCTGGCCGCCTCGGCTGCTTCTTGGCTTGCACTCCAAGTCCTCTGTATCACGTTCGTTCCAAAAATCATGCTCCCGAAGGTTTCATTCCGTTTGGACTCCGTTTGATATTCCTTTTCTTCAAAATACTGAAATAGGCAAAAAAAACAGGAATACGGGTTGGGCCTCCGGTTAGTAGGTTAGTCCCAAAAATGATATAATTGTGTAAAATAAAGCCCATAAACATCCAAAAGGGGTAATATAATAGCATGGAACACTCAAAAATTATAGATACGTTGGAGATGTATTACCCACCCATTCACATCATTCCAAGTGGCTTTGGCTTTTGTGAACAACATCTATAAGCTTCACGGGCTTCCAGAAGCAATCAATTCAGACCGGGACCTTATCTTCACTAGTACCATGTGGAAGGAGATCTTCCGGCTGATTCACACAAAGCTGCGGATGAGCACGGCACGACACCTGCAAACGGACGGGCAGACCAATAGGATAAAACAATGTTTGGAGACTTACCTACGGTTCTTTGTACATGCATGTCCATCCAAGTGGTCGTCATGGCTGGCCTCGTGGAGTTCTGATACAACACTTCACCACATTCAGCTCTGGGCACCTCCCCGTTTGAAGCTCTCTATGGTCACACACCCCGGCATTTTGGCATCATTGACCCTATGGCGTGTGCAACCCTAGACTTGCAGGACTGGCTACAAGATCGGGCACACATGGAGGCCCTGCTCCATCAACACTTGCTCTGTGCCCAGTAGCACATGAAGGAATCAATAGACAAACGGTGCTCTGGCCGCACTTTTGCAGTCAACGATTGGGTTTTCCTTAAGATGCAATCCTACATCCAGCGTTCCTTGGTGACCCGTACTAATCAGAAACTCTCCTTCAAGTACTTTGGTCCATTTCAGGTGACTAAGTGAGTGGGGCAAGTGGCATACAAGCTCAAGCTTCCCTCGTCGTGCAGCATCCATTCAGTCTTCCACGCCTTGCAGCTGCGCCAGGCATTGCCGCCAACGGAGGAGGCTCTCACTGACCTGCGTGCAACTGTCATGCCAAGCCCAACACCAGTGGAGATCCTCGTCAACCATGCGCACTCCCATGGTGCCATGCAGGTGCAGCAAGTGCTCGTCCGATGGACGGACAAGCCGGCGTCCCTAGCCACTTGGGAGGACCACGATGAGCTTCATCACCACTACCCTGATGCTCCATCTTGGGGACAAGCTAGTTCTCAAGAAGGGGGAAATGTTATGGCCCAGACCCGTACCACCCACGAAGACCCACCTGAGGCCCAGGCCCAGGAGCCAACCAAGAGGGCAAGAAGGCCCAACAACCGGTACCCACCTACGGCGTGGGAAACCTAAAGACTACTTAAGCCGCTACAGGAAGGAAAGGAGGCAGGCAGAAAGAAGACGATACTGGCGGGGGCGGCTATCTCTCTACCAGTCCCCATTTCTCCTACCACAGAACCCTAGCTACCTACCAAATTCGTGTAATCAAAGACTTCTATGTAATAAATCAAACCGAGAGCATAACATCTTAGAGCATCTCCAACCGTTGGCCCCCCTAGGGGCTCAAAAAATCGCTGCCCGGGGGCGACCTGACGCTAAAAATCGGCTTGGGGGCGATCGGGTTCCCAGCCGCCAACCCTAGGGTCGCCCCCAGACGCCCTTTTTTAAACTTTTTTGAAAAAACAACTAAAATTCAGCAAACATGGCAAAGTTTTGGCAAACATGACATAAACTTGGCGTTCTACATTTTTTACATGGAAAACATGAAATTTACTTAAAAAAAGAGTCGCGACTACAGGCCGAAGAACTCGCTGAACGCGGCGATGTCGTTGTCATCATCGCCGCCGTCGTCCTTCTCCTTCTTCATGCTGCTAGACCCCTTCCCGTGGTTGCCCACGAGGACAGGGTTGGCCGGTGGCAGCACGTCGTCGTCGCTATCTTCAAGCATGATGACGCCCCCTTCGTCGTGCCCACGGCAGCGTGCAGCGATCTCTACCAGTGCACGACGCTAGCGCTCCATCTCCAGTCGCGCCCAATCTTCCCGCGCCCACTTCATGGCCGCGTCGTTGTCGAGCCCCGGCTCCGTCTTCACGGCGGTCAGCCCCGGCTCCATCTTCGGCTTAACGAGACAGGGAGAAGCCAAGAAGGAGGCACGCCCGCCCTTGTTGATGACGATGTCGGTGTTGCGGGTGCGCCGGCCGAGCGGTGTTTCTGCGGGCTCGGCCTTGACACTGAAGAGCATCGGTGACCCGGAGGAGTGGGAGGAGGATCGGGAGGAGGAGGAAGAGGAGCCGGTCCTCCTCAGTATCCATTGATCGCCACTCCAGCGGGGGACCGGGGCAGCCGGGTACATCAGCGGCGGATCATTGCCGCCCTCGAGGTACTCGAGGACGACATGGAGCGTGCGGCCGGGGGCGCCCCACCACAGGCGCTGGCCGTCACTGTTTTTGCTCCCCCGCACCACCGGCAGGTTGTTGGTGGAGGCCAGCCGCTCCACCTGCCGGCGTTCAAAGTACACCGCCCACACCTCGTGGTTGCCGGCGTCATACTCCGGGAGGGCCCGCTCCTCCTCCGACAGGGAGGCCCGCACACGCTCGATCTCGCTGCAGAAATAGTCGGGGCACGTGACTATGAAGGAAATATTCCCTAGAGGCAATAATAAAGTTATTATTTATGTCCTTATATCATTATAAATGTTTATTATTCATGCTAGAATCGTATTAACCGGAAACTTAGTACATGTGTGAATCCATAGACAAAACAGAGTGTCCCTAGTATGCCTCTACTCGACTAGCTCGTTAGTCAAAGATGGTTATGATTCCTGACCATAGACATGTGTTGTCATTTGATAAACGGGATCACATCATTAGGAGAATGATGTGATAGACAAGACCCATTCGTTAGCTTTGCATTATGATCGTTACAGTTTCAGTGCTACTGCTTTCTTCATGACTTATACAAGTTCCTCAGACTATGAGATTATGCAACTCCCGAATACCGGAGGAACACTTTGTGTGCTACCAAACATCAAAACGTAAATGGGTGATTATAAAGGTGCTCTACAGGTGTCTCCGAAGTTGTTTGTTGGGTTAGCATAGATCGAGATTAAGATTTGTCACTCCGTGTTTCGGAGAGGTATCTCTGGGCCCTCTCGGTAATACTCATCACTATAAGGCTTGCAAGAATTGTGACTAATGAGTTAGTTGGAAGTATTACGGAATGAGTAAAGAGACTTGCCGGTAACGAGATTGAACTAGGTATGATGATACCAATGATTGAATCTCGGGCAAGTAACATACCGATGACAAAGGGACAACGTATGTTGTTTTGCGGTTTCATCGATAAAGATCTTTGTAGAATATGTAGGAACCAATATGAGCATCCAGGTTCCGCTATTGGTTATTGACTGGAGACGTGTCTCGGTCATGTCTACATAGTTGTCGAACCCGTAGGGTCCGCACGCTTAACGTTCGATGACGATTGGTATTATGAGTTTATGTGATTTGATGTACTGAAGGTTGTTTGGAGTCCCGAATGTGATGACAGACATGACGAGGAGTCCCGAAATGGTCGAGACATAAAGATTGATATATTGGACGGCTATGTTCGGACACCGGAAGTGTTCTGGAAAAGTTTCGGATAAAACCGGAGTACCGGGGGTTACCGGAACCCCCCGCCCCCCGGGGAAGCTATTGGGCCTCATGGGCCTTAGTGGAGAAGTGAGAGGGCCAGCCAAGAGGTGGCGCGCGCCCCCCTTGCCCTAAGTCCGTATTGGACAAGGGGAGGGCGCAGCATGCCCCCCTCCTTCCTTCTCTCCTCCTCCTCCTTCCCCTTCTCCTTGTGGGATTAGGAGAGGGGGGGATTCCTACTTGGAGTAGGACTCCCCCCCTTGGGCGCGCCACCCTTGGCCGGCCTCTTCCTCCCTCCCTCCTTTATATACGGGGGAGAGGGGCACCCCATAGACACACAAGTTGATCTTTAGCCATGTGCGATGCCCTCCTCCACAGTTTTCCACCTCGGTCATATCGACGTAGTGCTTAGGCGAAGCCCTGCATCAGTAACTTCATCATCACTGTCACCACACCGTCTTGCTGAGGAACTCTCCCTTGGCCTCAGCTGGATCTAGAGTTCGAGGGACGTCACCGAGCTGAACGTGTGCAGATCGCGGAGGTGCCATGCGTTCGGTACTTGATCGGTTGGATCGCGAAGACGTTCGACTACATCAACCGCGTTACTTAACGCTTCCGCTTTCGATCTACAAGGGTACGTGGACACACTCTCCCTCTTGTTGCTATGCATCACCTAGATAGATCTTGCATGATCGCAGGAATTTTTTTGAAATTACCGCGTTCCCCAACAGTGGTATCAGAGCAAGGTCTATGTGTAGATGTTTTATGCATGAGTAGAACACAAAGAGTTGTGGGCGATAATACTCATACTGCTTACCAGCATGTCATACTTTGATTCGGCGGTATTGTTGGATGAAGCGGCCCAGACCGACATTACATGACCACGTTCATGAGACTGGTTCTACCGACATGCTTCGCACACAGGTGGCTAGTGGGTGTCTATTTCTCTAACTTTAGTTGAATCGAGTTTGACTACGTCCGGTCCTTGTTGAAGGTTAAAACAGCACACTTGACAAAAAATCGTTGTGGTTTTGATGCGCAGGTAAGAATGGTTCTTGCTAGAAGCCCGTAGCAGCCACGTAAAACTTGAAACAACAAAGTAGAGGACGTCTAACTTGTTTTTACAGGGCTTGCTGTGATGTGATATGGTCAAGACATGATGTGATATAAATTGTTGTATGATATGATCATGTTTTGTAACAAAGTTATCGGCAACTGGCAGGAGCCATATGGTTGTTGCTTTATTGTATGCAATGCAATCGATATGTAATTGTTTTACTTTATCACTAAGCGGTAGCGATAGTTGTAGTAACAATAGTTGGTGAGACGACAACGATGCTACGATGGAGATCAAGGTGTCGCGCCGGTGACGATGGAGATCATGACGATGCTCAGTGATGGATATCATGAGCACAAGATGATGATGGCCATATCATGTCACATATTTTGATTCCATGTGATGTTTATCTTTTATCCGTCTTATTTGGCTTAGTACGGCGGTAGATTTATAAGATGATCCCTTACTAAATTTCAAGGTATAAGTGTTCTCCCTGATATGCACCATTGCTACAGTTCTTCGTGTTGATACACCACGTGATGATCGGGTGTGATAAGCTCTGCGTTCACATATAACGGGTGCAAGCCAGTTTTGCACACGCAGAATACTCGGGTTAAACTTGATGAGCCTAGCATATGCAGATAGGGCCTCGGAACACTGGAGACTGAATGGTCGAGCGTGAATCATATAGTAGATATGATCAACATAGTGATGTTCACCATTGAAAACTACTCCATCTCACGTGATGATCAGACATGGGTTAGTTGATTTGGATCACGTGATCATTTATATGACTAGAGGGATGTCTATATAAGTGGGAGCTCTTAAGTAATATGATTAATTTAACTTTGTCTTGATAGTATTTTGCAAATTAGTCTTGATAGTATTTTGCAAATTATGTTGTAGATCAATAGCTCGCGTTATAGCTTCCCTATGTTTTTGTATGTTCCTAGAGAAAACTAAGTTGAAAGATGATAGTAGCAATGATGCAGACTGGGTCCATGATCTGAGGTTTATCCTCATTGTTGCGCAGAAGAATTATGTCCTTAATGCACCGCTAGGTGATAGATCTATTGCAGGAGCAGATGCAGACGTTATGAACGTTTGGCTAGCTCAATATGATGACTACTTGATAGTTTAGTGCACCATGCTTTACGGCTTAGAATCGGGACTTCAAAGACGTTTTCAATGCCACGGAGCATATGAGATGTTCCAAGAGTTGAAATTGGTATTTTAGACTCATGCCCGTGTCGAAAGGTATGACACCTCAGACAAATACTTCGCCTAAAAGATGGAGGAGAATAGCTCAGGCAGTGAGCATGTGCTCAGATTGCTGGGTACTACAATCGCTTGAATCAAGTGGGAGTTAATTTTCCAGATAAGATAGGGATTGACAGAGTTCTCTAGTCACCATCACAAAATTACTAGAACTTCGTGGTGAACTATAATATGCAAGGGATGACAAAAGCAATTCCCGAGATCTTCGTGATGCTGAAATTGATGAAGGTACAAATCAAGAAAAAGTATCAAGTGTTGATTGACAAGACCACTAGTTTCAAGAAAAGGGCAAAGGGGGAGAAAGGGAACTTCAAATAGAATGGCAAGCAAGTTGTCACTCCCGTGAATAAGCCCAAAGCTAGACCTAAGCCTGAAACTGAGTGCTTCTACTTCAAAGGTAATGGTCACTGGAAGCGGAACTACCCCAAATATTTGGTGGAAAAGAGGGATGGCAAAGTGAACAAATGTATATTTGATATACAGGTTATTGATGTGTACCTTGCTAGTGTTCATAGTAGCCCCTGGGTATTCGATACTTGTTTGGTTGCTAAGATTAGTAACTCGAAACAGGAGTTACAGAATAAATAGAGACTAGTAAAGAATGAAGTGACGATGTATGTTGGAAGTGGTTCCAAGATTGATATGATCATCATCGCACACTCCCTATACTTTCGGGATTAGTGTTGAACCTAAATAAAAGTTACTTGGTGTTTGCGTTGAGCCTGAATATGATTAGATCATGTTTATTGCAATACGATTATTCATTTAAGACAGAGAATAATTGTTATTCTGTTTACATGAATAAAACCTTCTATGGTCATATACCCAATGTTGATGGTTTATTGAATCTTGCTATGGTAATACACATATTCATAATATTGATGCCAAAGGATGCAAAGTTGATAATGATAGTGAAACTTATTTGTGGCACTGCTGTTTGGGTCATATCGGTGTAAAGGCATGAAGAAACTCCATAAAGATGGACTTTTGGAATCACTTGATTATGAATCATTTGATACTTGCAAACCGTGCCTTATGGGCAAGATGACTAAAACTCCGTTATCCGGAACAATGGAACGAGCTACTGAATTATTGGAAATAATACATACTAATGTATGTTGTCCAATGAGTGTTGAGGCTCGTGGTGGGTATCGTTATTTTCTAACCTTCACTGATGATTTGAGCAGATATGGGTATATCTACTTAATGAAACACAAGTCTGAAACATTTGAAAAGTTCAAAGAATTTCAGAGTGAAGTGGAGAATCATCGTAACAAGAAAATAAAGTTTCTACGATCAGATCGTGGAGGAGAATATTTGAGTTACGAGTTTGGCATTCATTTAAAACAATGTGGAATAGTTTCACAGCTCACGCCACCTGGAACACCACAGCGTAATGGTGTATCTGAACGTTGTAACCGCACTTTATTGGATATGGTGCAATCTATGACATCTCTTACCGATTTACCACTATCGTTTTGTGGTTATGCATTAGAGATAGCTGCATTCATGTTAAACATGGCACCATCAAAATCCGTTGAGACGATGCCTTATGAACTGTGGTTTGGCAAGAAACCAAAGTTGTCGTTTCTTAAAGTTTGGGGCTGCGATGCTTATGTGAAAAAGCTTCAACCGGATAAGTTCGAACTCAAATAGGAGAAATGTATCTTCATAGGATACCCAAAAGAAACTGTTGGGTACACCTTCTATCACAGATCCAAAGGAAAAATCTTTGTTGCTAAGAATGGATCCTTTCTAGAGAAGGAGTTTCTCTCGAAAGAAGTGAGTGGGAGGATAGTAGAACTTGATGAGGTAATTGTACCTTCTCCCTTATTGGAAAGTAGTTCATCACAAAAAATCAGTTCCAGTGATTCCTACACTAATTAGTGAGGAAGCTAATGATGATGATCATGAAACTTCAGATCAAGTTACTACCAAACCTTGTAGGTCTTCCAGAGTATGATCCGCACCAAAGTGGTACGGTAATCCTATTCTGGAAGTCATGTTACTAGACCATGATGAACCTATGAACTATGAGGAAGCGATGATGAGCCCAGATTCCGTGAAATGGCTTGAGGCCATGAAATCTGAGATGGCATCCATGTATGAGAACAAAGTGTGGACTTTGGTGGACTTGCCTGATGATCGGCAAGCCATTAAGAATAAATGGATCTTTGATACGTCTCCATCGTATCTACTTTTTCAAACACTTTTGCCCATGTTTTGGACTCTAACTTGCATGATTTGAATGGAACTAACCCGGACTGATGCTGTTTTCAGCAGAACTGCCATGGTGTTATTTTTGTGCAGAAATAAAAGTTCTTGGAATGACCTGAAAATCCACGGACAACTTTTTAGAATTAATAAAAAATACTGGCGAAAGAATCAGCACAAAGGGCCCACACCCTATCCACGAGGGTGGGGGCGCCCGCCCTAGGGCGCGCCCCCTACCTCATGGGCCCCCTGAGGCTCCACCGACCTCAACTCCAACTCCATATATTCACGTTCTAGGAGAAAAAAAATCAGAGAGAAGGATTCATCGCGTTTTACGATACGGAGCCACCGCCAAGCCTTAAACTCTCTTGGGAGGGCTGATCTGGAGTCCGTTCGGGGCTCCGGAGAGGGGAATCCGTCGCTGTCGTCATCATCAACCATCCTCCACCAATTTCATGATGCTCACCGCCGTGCGTGAGTAATTCCATCGTAGGCTTGCTGGACGGTGATGGGTTGGATGAGATTTACCATGTAATCACGTTAGTTTTGTTAGGGTTTTATCCCTAGTATCCACTATGTTCTGAGATTGATGTTGCTATGACTTTGCTATGCTTAATGCTTGTCACTAGGGCCCGAGTGCCATGATCTCAGATCTGAACCTATTATGTTTTCATGAATATATTTGAGTTCTTGATCCTATCTTGCAAGTCTATAGTCACCTATTATGTGTTATGATCCGTTAACCCCGAAGTGACAATAATCGGGATACTTACCAGTGATGACCGTAGTTTGAGGAGTTCATGTATTCACTAAGTGTTAATGCTTTGGTCTAGTACTCTATTAAAAGGAGGCCTTAATATCCCTTAGTTTCCAATAGGACCCCGCTGCCACGGCAGGGTAGGATAAAAGATGTCATGCAAGTTCTTTTCCATAAGCACGTATGACTATATTCGGAATACAGGCCTACATTACATTGATGAATTGGAGCTAGTTCTGTGTCACCCTATGTTATAACTATTACATAAGGAATCGCATCCGACATAATTATCCATCACTGATCTAATGCCTACGAGCTTTTCACATATTGCTCTTTGCTTAGTTACTTTACTGTTGCCACTGTTACAATTACTACAAAACTGCTACTGTTACTTTTGCTACTATTACTGTTACTTCCATACTACTTTGCTACTAAATACTTTGCTACAGATACTAAGTTTTCCAGGTGTGGTTGAATTGACAACTCAACTGCTAATACTTGAGAATATTCTTTGGCTCCCCTTGTGTCGAATCAATAAATTTGGGTTGAATACTCTACCCTCGAAAACTGTTGCGATCCCCTATACTTGTGGGTCATCAAGACTATTTTCTGGCGCCGTTGCCGGGGAGCATAGCTCTATTCTTTGAGTCACTTGGGATTTATATCTGCTGGTCACTATGAAGAACTTCAAAGACGAAAGAACTAAGATTTATCCCTCAACTATGAGGGGAGGTAAGGAACTGCCATCTAGCTCTGCACTTGATTCTCCTTCTGTTATGAGTAAACTTGCGACACCTAAACCTGCTTCTGCTATTAATTCTGATATGTCGCAAGTCATTGATGATGCCACTTCTGCTATGCATAATACTTATGATGAAACTACTTCTATGCTTGATACTACTGTGCGATTAGGTGAATTTCTTGATGAACAACTTGCTAGGGCTAGAGAGAATGAAATTATTGAAATTGATAATATTAATGAAAGTGATGATGAAGGTTCTCCCCCTAAATATGAACTGCATGTTGTTCCTGAGGGTTATGTTATGGATGAAGAAACTGCTAGAGATTTTCTTGCTAGCAATGATAGATCTGATCTTAAGAAATTACTAGCTAAGCTGAAACAAACGTCTCTGAATGCTAGAATGAAACATAATCCTGCTTTTGCTACTTCACCTATCTGCGTTACTGATAAGGATTACGATTTCTCTGTCGATCCTGAGATAATTACTTTGGTTGAATCTGATCCTTTTTATGGCAATGAATCTAAAACTGTTGTGGCACATCTTACTAAATTGAATGATATAGCCACCCTGTTCACTAATGATGAGAAATCTCGCTACTACTATATCCTTAAGATTTTCCCATTCTCATTAAAGGGTGATGCTAAAACTTGGTTTAATTCTCTTGATCCTGGTTGTCTTTGTAGTCCCCAGGATATGATTTATTACTTATCTGCTAAATATTTCCCCGCTCATAAGAAACAAGCTGCTTTAAGGGAAATATATAATTTTGTGCAAATTAAAGAAGAGAGTCTCCCACAAGCTTGGGGGAGGCTTCTCCGATTATTTAATGCTTTGCCTGATCATCCTCTTAAGAAAAATGAAATACTTGATATCTTTTATAATGGACTAATCGATGCTTCCAAGGACCACTTGGATAGTTGTGCTGGTTGTGTTTTCAGGGAAAGAACTATTGATCAAGATGAATTGCTATTAAATAATATGTTGACTAATGAAAACAATTGGACACTTCCTGAACCAACTCCTAAGCCAACTCCGAAGAAAAGAGGTGTTCTATTTCTCAGTCCTGAAGATATGCAAGAGGCAAATAAATGTATGAAAGAGAAAGGTATTAAAGCTGAAGATGTTAAAAATTTACCTCCTGTTGAAGAAATACATGGCCTTAATATGCCACCTATTAAAGAAATACATGGTCTTGATAACCCGACATGGGTAGTAAAGGTAAATTCTCTCTATAGATATGATAAAGTTGAAATCCCGTCTACTAAGTTTGCTAGCCAATGCTTGGATGAATTTCATGATTTTATGGCTAAATAAGAAAACTTCAATGCTTATGTTGGTAGACAATTGAAAAGTAATACTTATATGATTGGACACTTGAGTGATTATATGTCTAGAGTTAAGGATGAACTTAAACTCACTAACAAACATGCTTATATGGTTACCACTCAAGTAGAACAAGTGCTTAAAGCTCAGAATGATTTGCTTAATGAATTAAATAATAATAAACATGACTTTGTTGTTAGAGTAGCAACTAGAACGTGTAAAATGACTTAGGAACCTTTGTATCCTAAGGGACACCCTAAGAGAATTGAGCAAGACTCTCAGAGAAATAATGTTGATGCACCTAGTCCTTCTAAGAGGAAGAAAAAGAAAAATGATAGGACTTTGCATGCTTCTAGTGAACCTGTTGTCTACACACCTGAGAATCCCAATGATATTTCTATTTCTGATGTTGAAACACAATCTGGTGATGCACATGAACCTAGTGATAATGTTAATGATAATGTTCATGCTCAACCTAGCAATAACAATGATATAGAGGTTGAACATGCTGCTGATCTTGATAACCCACAATCAAAGAATCAACGTTATGATAAGAGAGACTTTGTTGCTAGGAAGCATGGTAAAGAAAGAGAACCATGGATTCACAAACCCATGCCTTTTCCTCCTAAACCATCCAAGAAAAAGGATGATGAGGATTTTGAGCGCTTTGCTGAAGTGATTAGACCTATCTTTTTGCGTATGTGTTTGACTAATATGCTTAAAGTGAATCCTTATGCTAAGTACATGAAAGATATTATTACAAAATAAAAGAAAGATACCGGAAGCTGAAATTTCCACCATGTTGACAATTATACTTTTAAAGTGGAATACCTAAGAAACTTGGAGATCCAGGAGTACCAACTATACCATGCTCCATTAAAAGAAACTATGTTAAAACTGCTTTATGTGATCTTGGAGCCGGTGTTAGTGTTATGCCTCTCTCTTTATATCATAGACTTGAATTGAATAAGTCGACACCTACTAAAATATCTTTGCAAATGGCCGATAAATCAACCACTATACCTGTCGGTATTTGTGAGGATGTGCATGTTGTGGTTGCAAACGTTACTATCTTAACGGACTTTGTTATTCTTGATATTCCCGAGGACGATAGTATGTCGATTATCCTTGGTAGACCCTTTTTGAATACTGCAGGGGCTGTTATTGATTGCAACAAAGGCAATGTCGCTTTTCATGTTAATGGTAATGAGCATATGGTACACTTTCCGAGGAAACAACCTCAAGTTCATGGTATCAATTCTATTGGAAAAATACCATTGATTATTATTGGAGGTTTTGAATTTCCTCTTCCTACTGTCAAGAAGAAATATGATATTCTTATTATTGGGGATGTTCATATCCCCATTGAGGTAACCTAGTGTCATTTCGAAATTTCTCCGGTTTCATGTGATTCAGAATGAGTTAGTTAACAAGACTTGATCAACCTTGTTAGTGGATTTCTTTTGATGAGCATGAGATGGATGAAGTTAGAAGGCACAACCTTCTGTTCCCTCCTTTTACTTTCTATTATTTAGATTAAATAAAGTAAAAAATAGTATTTTATGTCTGTTTTCTGAATTATCCATGCAATAAAAAACTACCCCAAAAATAAAAGTTCTCCAAATGCCCTGAAAATTAAATATGATTTTTTCTGGAATATTTGAGAATATCTGGCATTGAGAACACGGCAGGGGGAGCAAGCACTTGGCCACGAGGGTCTAGGGCGCGCCCCCCTGGGGGCGCGCCGCCCTTCCTCGTGGGCCCCTTGTGGCCCCCCTCCACTTATTCCTGCACCCATGCTCTTCTTCTTCCTCCCAAAAAAATCACTATCCAGCTCAAGCACGAGTTCTAGCTCATCTTGCTGCCATTTTTTATCTCCTTGCTCAAAGCTCCATTCACAAAACTGCTTTGGGGGATTGTTCTTTGGTATGTGACTCCTCCAATGGTCCAATTAGTTTGTGTTCTAGTGCTTTATTCAATAAAAAAATTGCTGCTTAGGTGACCCTGTTCTTGAGCTTGCATGTCAAATTTATTTGGTCCCAAGTAATTCTAATGCATGATATAGTCTCTAGGCACTTGTGGGAGTAGTTTCTATCAATTTTGTTGAGTTCGATTCACTTTTATTTTGAGTTACTAAAAATTTCAGAAATTTTTCAGAGAAAAGAATATGTCTAGGAAAATGTACCAAGGTGGTTCTTCAAGGAAGCAAGGACCCATGCTCGCAATACGTGAGCAGGACGATGAACCGCCGAGGGAAGCTTACGTGCGGCCTTGCGAATGGCCGTTAGAGGAGTTTATGGTCAACATAGGCACCAAGGATGAATTTGATGCATATGTGCGTAATGCTGATCTTGAGGACTTCATGCAAGATAAGTGTCCTCAGTACTACCATTTAACTGATTCCTTTGTGAGAAGGTTTAAATTTACATCTTCACACAATTCGCACAATGTCCTATTTGATCTTTATGATAAATATTATACCATGGACTTAGAAGATTTTACTACTGCTTGTAAACTCCCGCAATGGGGTAGTGCTAGTGAACCTCGCAAATCTGAATCTAAAGATTTTCTTGCTAGTATCACTGTGGGGGAATCCAGAGAAATAGCACAAGCTACCATAGGGAGCATTCATGTTCCCGCTATATATTATTCTGCTCTCTTTATAGGTAGATGCATAAATGGTAAGAATGAGGCATGTCACATGTGTGTTCCTGATCTTAGTGTTCTCAGGAGTGCGGTGTTAGGAGATAAACAATATAACCTGGGGGCTATCGTTGCACATAGGTTGCATAATAATGGTTTAATTGGAGATTTATTCGGTGGGATTTATGCAACTCGTGTAGCTAATTATCTTGGGGTACCCATACATGAAAATGATAGGGAGTTTCCTCCTGCTTATCTAGATTATAGTGCCATGGTTAGCCATCAGTTTCTTGAGAGGAATGAACTCTTTGACAGGCGACGTACTGTCCATATTGCTCTCCCTACTCCTACTTTCTTTGACTTTCAGGCAAAAAGGAGATACTTTATAACTAGGGAGGAGGCAAACGAATATGAGAGGAGGATGGAGACAGCCCGCCTCCAAGCTGCAGCTCATGAGGCAATGGTTGCTGCATCTCGCTATAACCCGAGCTACAACTATGATCCATTGCCATAGACCAACTTAGGCCAAAAGCCTAAGCTTGGGGGAGTACGTATTTCTCAGCGACATTACATTCATGTTCACACACTCATTCTAGTTGTCAGTGCTCATACTTTTTCATTGTACTATCCATGTTAGTTTATTTTTCTTTTTCTCGCATTCTTCTTGTGTGTTTGAATAACCTTAAGAAAACCAAAAAATTAGTTAGTTTATTTTCCATGCTTGTAGTAGTAATTAAAAGAAAACCCAAAATCATTTCTCGTTCTTCGTTTGCTTGTTGGGAGCTTTCCCTTGTAAATAGTTTTATTTCTTTTCTTTGGGGGTCGAGAGGAGAAGACCATAATGAAAATGTTGAGTGGCTCTTATATGCATTATTGTTGATTTAACCAAGAGCCCATATTACCTTGTCCTCTCCTTTGAATTGAATGCTTGCAGATTCCAGCTTAGTCCAATGCACATGCACTATTATTATTATCCACACCATTCGGTCGTGCAAGTGAAAGGCAACAATGACGATATATGATGGACTGATTGAGATGAGAGAAGCTGGTATGAACTCGACCTATCTTGTTTTTGTAAATATGATTAGTTCATCGTTCCTGATTCAACCTATTATGAATAAATATGTTTGCAATGACAATTAGAGATTATAGTTGCTTATGCCATGCTTAATTAGCTAGGAATTTACAATGGTTTACCTTGCGTGCCAACATGCTATTAAAGCGGTTGTGATGTGATATGATAAGGTGGTATCCTCCTTTGAATGATTCGAGTGATTTGGCTTGGCACATGTTCACACATGTAGTTGAAACAAAATCAACATAGCCTTCACGATATTTATGTTCATGGTGGATTATATCCTACTCATGCTTGCACTCGGTGTTGATTGATTTTAATGCATGTTCATGACTGTTGTCGCTCTCTAGTTGGTCGCTTCCCAGTCTCTTTCTAGCCTTCACTTGTACTAAGCTGGAATACTGCTTGTGCATCCAAACTCCATAAACCCCAAAGTTATTCCATATGAGTCCACCATACCTTCCTATATGCGGTATCTACCTGCCATTCCAAGTAAACTTGTATGTGCCAAACTCTAAACCTTTAAATGAAATTTTGTTTTGTATGCTCGAACGGCTCATGTATCAACTAGGGCTGTCTGTATCTTCCATGCTAGGCGGGTTATTCTCAAGAGGAGTGAACTCTGCTCCTCACTCACGAAAAAAATGGCTAGTCATTGGGATGCCCAGTCCCATGCTCAAATTAAATCAAAATAATTGCACACAAAACTCCCCCAGGATTGTTGTCAGTTGGAGGCATCTGTTGTTTCAGACAAGCCATGGATTGATGATTGTTGGTGGTGGGGGAGTATAAACTCTACCATTCTATTTGGGAACCGCCTATTATGTGTGTAGCATGGAAGATATCGAGATCTCTTGGTTGTTATGTTGACAATGAAAGTATGCCACCCAAAATGTTATTTATCTCTATTTAAAAATCGAGCTCTAGCACCTCTGCAAATCCCTGTTTCCCTCTGCCAAGGGCCTATCTATTTACTTTTATGCAAGAGTCAGTAGTATTCCTTCTCATTCCAATCTACTCTTTAGTTGGCAAGCATCATGTGATGGGGAAAGATCTAAGCATATATGGCCATTCAAATATATTTGATCATGAATTATTACTGTTGACAATTATCTATATGATAAGTAAGTTGGGAGGCGAAACATTAAGCCCCTATCTTTCTCTGTGTTCGATGGATGCTATTTGTTCTAAAAATATGCTTTGAGTGGTAGCAATCATGGAAGACTATATGATAGTTGAGTATGTTGGATTTGCTACATCAAATCTCTGACATAGACCCTTCCTGAAAATAAGATGAATTGCAATTGTTTGATGACTAAGAATGAAGTTTGCTAGTTTTCAAGAAAGTTTATGGTCTATGCTTTAACATGTGAATAGCTTGTTACTTGATCATTAAAAGTTTTATGAGATGAACTACTATTATGACATATAACGATGCTAGAAAAGGTGGCTGAAATTATCGTTGATCAAACTTATGTACCTGCTAGCATTCACACTTCATAAATTATTATTTTTTACCATTTACCTACTCGAGGACGAGCAGGAATTAAGCTTGGGGATGTTGATACGTCTCCAACGTATCTATAATTTATGAAGCATTCATGCTATTATATTATCTGTTTTGGATGTTTATGGGCTTTATTATACACTTCTATATTATTTTTGGGACTAACCTATTAACCGGAGGCCCATGCCATATTGCTATTTTCTTGCCTATTTTAGTGTTTTGAAGAAAAGGAATATCAAACGGAGTCCAAACCGAATGAAACCTTCGGGAAAGTTATTTTTGGAACGCAAGCAATCCAGGGGACTTGGAGTGCACGTAAGGGAAGCAACGAGGAAGCCACGAGGCAGGGAGGTGCGCCCCCACCCTCATGGGCCCCTCGTGGCTCCCCTGACCGACTTCTTTCGCCTATATATCTTCATATACCCCGAAAACCACGAGGAGAATAATAGATCGGGAGTTCCGCCGCCGCAAGCCTCTGTAGCCACCAAAAACCAATCGGGGCCCTGTTCCGGCACCCTGCCAGAGGGGGGATCCCTCACCGGTGGCCATCTTCATCATCCCGGTGCTCTCCATGATGAGGAGGGAGTAGTTCACCCTCGGGGCTGAGGGTATGTACTAGTAGCTATGTGTTTGATCTCTCTCTCTCTCTCTCTCTCGTGTTCTTGAGGTGATACTTGATGTATCGCGAGCTTTGCTATTATAGTTGGATCTTATGATGTTTCTCCCCCTCTACTCTCTCATAATGGATTGAGTTTTCCCTTGAATTTATCTTATCGGATTGAGTCTTTAAGGATTTGAGAACACCTGATGTATGTCTTGCATGTGCTTATCTGTGGTGACAATGGGATATTCACGTGATCTACTTGATGTACATTTTGGTGATCAACTTGCAGGTTCAGTGACCTTGTGAACTTATGCATAGGGCTTGGCACACGTTTTTGTCTTGAATCTTTGGTAGAAATTTAGGGGCACTCTTTCAAGTACTTTGTGTTGGTTGAATAGATGAATCTGAGATTGTGTGGTGCATATCGTATAATCATGCCCATGGATACTTGAGGTGACAATGGAGTATCTAGGTGACATTAGGGTTTTGGTTGATTTGTGTCTTAAGGTGTTATTCTAGTACGAACTCTATGATATATCGAACTGAAAGAATAGCTTCATGTTATTTTACTATGGACTCTTGAATAGATCGAGCAGAAAGGATAACTTTGAGGTGGTTTCGTACCCTACCATAATCTCTTCGTTTGTTCTCCGCTATTAGTGGCTTTGGAGTGACTCTTTGTTGCATGTTGAGGGATAGTTATATGATCCAGTTATGTTATTATTGTTGAGAGAACTTGCACTAGTGAAGGTATGAACCTTAAGACTTGTTTCCTAGCATTGCAATACCGTTTACGCTCACTTTTATCACTTGTTACCTTGCTGTTTTTATAATTTCAGATTACAAAAATCCATATCTACTATCCATATTGCACTTGTATCACCATCTCTTCGCCGAACTAGTGCACTTATACAATTCACCATTGTATTGGGTGTGTTGGGAACACAAGAGACTCTTTGTTATTTGGTTGCAGGGTTGTTTGAGAGAGACCATCTTCATCCTACGCCTCCCACGGATTGATAAACCTTAGGTCATCTACTTGTCGGAAATTTGCTACTGTCCTACAAACCTCTGCACTTGGAGGCCCAAAAACGTCTACAAGAAGAAGGTTGTGTATTAGACATCAACAGGGACGCCGCCCGTGCTAAGTCTCCACCGCCCCGATGCATGCATGTCGGGAGGTGCCGGGCAGTTGGCTTCGTGCAGGAGATGGGCTTCCAACTCGTGTAGAGAGCGGCGGCTGAAGCCATTGGCCGTCACCGCATCGCCGGGGAACCTTTTGCCCGTCGTCTGCGGAAGCTGTGAACTGGGAGGGAAAGGAAAGAGAGCTCGTCGGCGGCGGCTGTGCATGGAGAGAGAGAGAGGGGTTGCGGGTGGGTGTGTCCATTGGCGAGGGAGGTGCTGCTTTATATAGAGGCCAGGAGGGACGGCGTCGTGTGTTCGCGTGGCGGGAGGGAGCGCGTCGCCTCACCATACCGCCTGTGAGGAATCAATGGAAGGCTGACCGGCGACAGCCTTGGCATTGATTCCCTGCGGAAAACCGAGGTGATGTGAGGACGACGAGGCGAGGGCGTCGCTGACTCAGCAGGCCCGCCGTTCTTTCACGCCAAAAACGATTGCCCCAGCACCCTCGGGCGCCCCCAGCACGTCGGGTTCGGCCTGGGTCCGCCGACGCCAGTTTCGGGCCTAACCGGCAAAAAAGGGCTCCTGGGGGCGCGACTGGGCCCTTTTTTGGGCGTCGGTGGTGAAAAAGGGGCCTGGGGGGCTGTTGGGGGCGTGGCTGGAGATGCTCTTACTTCTCTGCTCTTCTGTCTACTCGGCATTAGCAAACCTTCTACCTATAGTAACAAGCATCTCTTTCTCTCGCAAAAAAACAACAAGCATCTCTTTATTTTTTAAGAAGAAAGCTCTCTTGCTTTTCAGTCTCCTTGGTCCTTGTCGGATTTCGGGTTCCGGCAGACCCTCAAGGTTCGAACTCTGGGGTGCGCGCGGAGATCACACCTCCTACCTACTCACGTCTCATCGCCTCGCAAGGATCTAAACTAAACGAAGAACAACACAAGGGACACGAGGTTTATACTAGTTCGGGCCACCATTGTGGTGTAATACCCTACTCTAGTTTGTGGCGTGGTGGATTGCCTCAGGGGCTGATGATGAACAATACAAGGGAAGAACTACCTCGCGAGGGGAGGAGTTCTTGTGGAGGTGATGCCTCTTGGGAAGGATTGAATCCGGATCCCTTTCTTCTGTGGTGGCTAGCCCTATTTATAGAGCGAGGCCCTGGTCCTCTTCCCAAATATTAAGCGGGAAGGGCGCCAACAATTGGCCATTTTGAAGGGGAACATCTAGTACACTTATCCTGGCTAAAGTCGGTCCTCGCCTGCCAAAGACTCTGACGGTGACGCCGGCTTGGGCTCCACGATGACCTCCATCCAGCCGTTCTGCTGGTCTTGGTCTCGTTGCACCGAAATGGTTGCCTTTGATTGATACTCTCGCCCGCGCTTGCCCCCTTTGCACCAAAGAGGAAACAAGGACTCTACGCAGGCCGGCGCCCGCCTGGCTTCGGTCGTCATGGCTTATGTCACGGGCACTTCATGAGGTACCCTCCCTTGATCTCTCCGCCTCCTCGCGAGCCAGCCTGACGAGGCTGTGCCTGAGGAAGCTTAATGTCGTCCACCCCGCGAGGCTTGGCCCCTCGCGAGGGTCTTGAGCATGTGTTGATGAAGATGGGCCGTACCGGGCCACTCCTTGAGCCACACCGTAGGCCGCAGGCAAGCAAGTCTGGGTACCCCCGTTCCCAGAACGCTGACAGTAGCCCCTGGGCCCAAGGCACGCCCGGACTTGGCTTAGCAGATAAGCGAAGGGGCAAGTGCAAAGCGTCGCGGGCCCCAACAACCTGCGGCCTTGGGCGCCGCGTGGCGGTTGATTGGACGTGGGCGTCCCTTCTCCCCCATGACGCCTCGGTAACTGCACGACTTGACAAGTCCCTGCATGCAAAACGGGTCATGATTACCTGTGATCGTGGAGGCCGGCGGTTGGCCTCCCCCGGCTATATGTACGGAACGACGCGAGCCCTTCCAGTCCATCCCTTCCTGCTATTCCCCTTCTTCTTCCTGTCCGCTTGTCATCCCCATGGCCCCGCCGAAGAGGTTCTCGACCGTGGAGAAAGGAAAGGCTCGCCAGGAATGGCCTGGCTCTCCTCCGGCCAAGTGTGGCCGGGGCCGCCCTCGCAAGCACCCTACGGCCCCCGCTGCGGCTTCCCGTGGCCGTGGAAGCAGTCCTCTGCGCGGTGGTGGGCGCTCGGCTGCCAACGAGAGGTACGCTAGGGCTGCGCGACCCCCCAGGCCGCGGTCCCGCTCGGCGGAGGTGCTGCCGGAGTTCGTCATGTGGTCGGCGGATCCGACCGGCACCTGGCTCCAGCTCCCCCGCTTCTTTGTAGGTGAACTTCCGGATGGTGCCCCGGGCGGCCTTTGGCTTCAGGCAGATGGTTGCCGCTGCAGGGCCTCCTGGGCTACTCTGGAGGTCTCCACCGCCGGGGAGGCGGCCTTGACCAGCGGCTGGCAAACGTTTGCCCCCACGCGTGGCCTGAGCCGACAGTGCACTCTACACTTTAAGTTCGACGGCGATGCCACCCTCTACGTGAGGGTGTTCGGGGAAGACGGCCGCCGCGCCGGATGCTGCCCCGAAGATGATGACCGCGACCGTGCGCCCAGCCCCGGCGTTGGTCGGGATGAAGGTGGTGGGAGGCGCGCGGGCAGCGGCGCCCGAGGCCCGCCAAGCTTTGGTGACTCCCCATCGGACGGCAGCTCCTCCAGCGGTGGTCGCGACCACCCCCCCCCCTCGCCGTCGCGCTCGCCTGGGAGAGGGCAGCGGGCCGGCCCGACATCGTGCCTCGATGAAGCGGGAGACCGAATCCAGCTGAGCTCCGGAGGCAGTACGAGCCCTTGCCGAGAGTTGATGCCGGGCAAGTCGTGCCCGTTTTGCTTTTCTTTCTTTCCTGTGCAAAAAGAAGGTAGTCTGGTGCCCCACGGGGGCGTGTTGAACTGTTGTTGTTTAATTGGCGTGCTGTTTCTACTGTTTGTGCGCTATGTTTTCGTTCTGTGTGTTTATGCGTGGAAATTACTTAGCTTGGGGGGGGCTCGTTGCGGTCCTCTCCTCCCGATGCTAGGGCCTCGTCGTGCGCCTTGTGTCCTGCAGGGGTTAGTCAGTAGGGATAGTCTCCAACCTTGGTAGCGGGGATGACCAACCCAAGTCCCGTGATTGTGTCGCGATGCCCGTGGGGCACGACTGGGAGGAGTGCTCCCGCGGCGGACTCGGATAGGGAAGTTCCAAATCACCGGGGCAGAAAACACTCGCGAGGGTGCCCATGTTCCTCCCTCGTGAGACTTTGCGCGAGAGAAAACAAAGCAAACAAGTGAAAATGGACGAAGGGTCACGAGCTGAAACGGTAACAGCTTCAGTAAAACTTCAAATAGAAAAAAACAAGCCAACTGCGAAAAGCAAATGAAAGAAGCCGCGTCCGGCACCTAATCTAGTCTTTGACGTCTTCTCACCAGCGTGGAGCTAAGTGCTGCCACTGGCATGGGTGGGAGCCCCCGAGGCCCGAGGGCGGCACTCCGGAGACTCCGGGGCGTGTAAAGCCCCACTCATTATTACGTGAGAGTGTCACGGGCGGCGAGCTTCACAGGCGTTTGCCTTCTTCACAGGCACCGGGCCTTTTCCCAAACGCAACAACTTCACAGGCATTCGCCTTCTTCACAGGCACCGGGCCTTTTCCAAAACGCGGCAACTTCATAGGCATTCGCCTTTTTCACAGGCACCGGGCCTTTTCCAAAACGTAGAAACTTCACAGGCATTCGCCTTCTTCACAGGCACCGGGCCTTTTCCAAAACGCAGCAACTTCACAGGCACCGGGCCTTTTCCAAAACGCAGCAACTTCACAGGCATTCGCCTTCTTCACAGGCACCGGGCCTTTTTCAGGGGTAAAATCTTCGGAGGTGTTGAATGTTCCATGCGTTCTGGACAGGCGCGCGGAGCCGGGCCTGGAAACATGAACAACCTTGAATGGGCCCTCCCACATGGGAGAGAGCTTATGCAGCCCCTCCCTGGAGAGAACCCGTCTGAGCACGAGGTCCCCTACCTCAAGAGTCCTGGACGGATGTTGCGGCAGTGGTATCACCGCAGTGCTTGTTGGTACCTTGCTGCTCGTAGCGCGGCTTCTCGGCGATGCTCCTCCCCCAGCACGAGATCCGTCCCCCGCATGGCGTCCTGCTGCGCCTCGTCGAACGCCAGGACCCATGCGGAACGACGCCCGACCTCGTGAGGGAGAACGGCTTCAGCTCCATAAACCAGAAAGAACGGGGTCTCGCCAGACGGCTTGGTTGCGGTCGTGCGGATGGACCACAGCACGGATTGGAGCTCGTCATACCAGCCCCTGCCGCAAGCTTCTAGCTTCTTCTTGAAGGTTCTGGTTTTGAGGCCCCTTAGGACCTCCGTGTTGGCTCGCTCAGCCTGGCCGTTGCTCCGGGGGTGCGCCACCGAGGCGTAGCATATCTGTGTTCCGAGGTTAGCACAGTATGTTTTGAAGAGATTGCTGGTGAACTGCGAACCGTTGTCGGTGATAATGCGGTTAGGCACCCCAAATCGGCTCACGAGGCCCTTGATGAACTTGACTGCTGAGCCCGCGGGTATGGTGCGGACGGCTTCTACCTCGGCCCACTTGGTGAACTTCTCCACGGCGACGTAGAGGTAGCGGTAGCCCCCTGGCACCCGAGGGAACGGGCCCAGAATGTCTAGCACCCAAACTGCAAATGGCCATGAGAGGGGTATGGTCTGTAGTCCCCCCGCTGGCTGGTGGATCTGCTTGGCGTGGAACTGGCAGGCCTCACAAGCCTTCACCAGCTCAACGGCGTCGTTGAGCGCTGTGGGCCAGTAGAACCCGCTGTGAAATGCCTTGCCAACCAGGGTGCGCGAGGATGAGTGGTGCCCACAATCTCCGTCCTGTATGTCTTCCATCAGCTCCTTCCCTTGCTCTCTGGGAATGCAACGCAGGGACACGTCGTTCGGCCGCCTTAGGTAGAGCTTCCCATCCTTGACGCTGTAGGCCGTGGCCTGCCGTGCCACGCGCTCCGGGTCCTCCTCCTTCTCCGGTAGAGTCCCTTGCGTCAAGTAGACCTTGAATTCTGCCATCCAGCATTCTTCCCGAGGCTCCAACGCCAGAAGCAGGCGTGCCCCCGAGGCCGGGCCGCAGGCCAGGGCTCCCGAGGCAGGTGGCTAAGTGTTGGGGAATGTTGCAGAAAATAAAATTTTTCCTACGGTTTCACCAAGATCCATCTATGAGTTCATCTAAGCAACGAGTGAAAGGAGAGATGCATCTACATACCACTTTGTAGATCGCGAGCGGAAGCGTTCAAAAGAACGGGGTTGAGGTAGTCGTTCACGTCGTGATCCTATCACCGGAGATCCTAGCGCCGAACGGACGGCACCTCCGCGTTCAACACACGTACGGTCAGCATGATGTCTCCTCCATCTTGATCCAGCAAGGGGGAAGGAGAGGTTGATGATGATCCAGCAGCACGACGGCATGGTGGTGGATGCAGCAGAACTCCGGCAGGGCTTCGCCAAGCTGCTGTGGGAGGAGGACGAGGTGTAGCAGGGGGAGGGAGGCGCCAAGACACAGGGTGTGGCTGCCCTCCCCCCTGCCCTCCTTTATATAGGCCCCCAGGGGGGCGCCGGCCCTGGGAGATCAATCTCCCAAGGGGGCGGCAACCAAGGGGGGTGGAGTGCCCCCCAAGGCAAGTGGTGCGCCCCCCCCCCACCTAGGGTTTCCAACCCTAGGCGTAGGGGGGCCCAAGGGGGGGCGCACCAGCCCACTAGGGGCTGGTTCCCCTCCCACTTCAGCCCACAGGCCCCTCCGGGATAGGTGGCCCCACCCGGTGGACCCCCGAGACCCTTCCGGTGGTCCCGGTACAATACCGGGTGACCCCAAAACTTTCCCGATGGCCGAAACAGCACTTCCTATATAGTTTTCTTTACCTCCGGACCATTCCGGAACTCCTCGTGACGTCCGGGATCTCATCCGGGACTCCGAACAACATTCATTTTGCTGCATACTCATATTCATACAACCCTAGCGTCACCGAACCTTAAGTGTGTAGACCCTACGGGTTCGGGAGACATGCAGACATGACTGAGACAGCTCTCCGGTCAATAACCAATAGCGGGATCTGAATACCCATGTTGGCTCCCACATACTCCTCTATGATCTCATCGGATGAACCACGATGTCGAGGGTTCAAGCAACCCTGTATACTATTCCCTTTGTCAGACGGTATGTTACTTGCCCGAGACTCGATCGTCGGTATCCCAATACCTCGTTCAGTCTCGATACCAGCAAGTCACTTTACTCGTACCGTAATGCATGATCCCATGACCAGACACTTGGTCACTTTGAGCTCATTATGATGATGCACTACCGAGTGGGCCCAGTGATACCTCTCCGTTATCCGGAGTGACAAATCCCAGTCTCGATCCGTGTCAACCCAACAGACACTTTCAGAGATACCTGTAGTGCACCTTTATAGTCACCCAGTTACGTTGTGACGTTTGGTACACCCAAAGCACTCCTACGGTATTCGGGAGTTACACGATCTCATGGTTTAAGGAAGAGATACTTGACATTGGAAAAGCTCTAGCAAAACGAACTACACGATCTTGTGCTATGCTTAGGAATGGGTCTTGTCCATCACATCATTCTCCTAATGATGTGATCCCGTTGTCAACGACATCTAATGTCCATAGTCGGGAAACCATGACTATCTGTTGACCAACGAGCTAGTCAACTAGAGGCTTACTAGGGACGTATTGTGGTCTATGTATTCACACGTGTATTACGATTTCCGGATAATACAATTATAGCATGAATAAAAGACAATTATCATGAACAAGGAAATATAATAATAATACTTTTATTATTGCCTCTAGGGCATATTTCCAACAGTCTCCCACTTGCACTAGAGTCAATAATCTAGTTACATTGTGATGAATCGAACACCCATAGAGTTCTGGTGTTGATCATGTTTTGCTCGCCAGAGAGGTTTAGTCATCGGATCTGCGACATTCAGATCCGTATGTACTTTGCAAATATCTATGTCTCCATCTTGAACATTTTCACGGATGGAGTTGAAGCGACGCTTGATGTGCCTGGTCTTCTTGTGAAACCTGGGCTCCTTGGCAAGGGCAATAGCTCCAGTGTTGTCACAGAAGAGTTTGATCATCCCCGACGCATTGGGTATGGCTCCTAGGTCGGTGATGAACTCCTTCACCCAAATTGCTTCATGCGCTGCCTCCGAGGCTTCCATGTACTCCGCTTCACATGTAGATCCCGCCACGACGCTCTGCTTGCAGCTGCACCAGCTTACTGCTCCACCATTCAACATATACACGTATCCGGTTTGTGACTTAGAGTCACCCAGATCTGTGTCGAAGCTAGCGTCGACGTAACCCTTTACGACGAGCTCTTCGTCAGCTCCATAGACGAGAAACATGTCCTTTGTCCTTTTCAGGTACTTCAGGATATTCTTGACCGCTGTCCAGTGTTCCTTGCCGGGATTACTTTGGTACCTTCCTACCAAACTTACGGCAAGGTTTACATCAGGTCTGGTACACAGCATGGCATACATAATAGATCCTATGGCTGAGGCATAGGGGATGACGCTCATCTCTTCTTTATCTTTTGCCGTGGTCAGGCATTGAGCCGAGCCCAATCTCACACCTTGCAGTACAGGCAAGAACCCTTTCTTGGACTGATCCATTTTGAACTTATTCAAAATCTTATCAAGGTATGTGCTTTGTGAAAGACCTATGAGGCATCTCGATCTATCCCTATAGATCTTGATGCCCAATATGTAAGCAGCTTCTCCAAGGTCCTTCATTGAAAAACACTTATTCAAGTAGGCCTTAATGCTGTCCAAGAATTCTATATCATTTCCCATCAAAAGTATGTCATCTACATATAATATGAGAAATGCTACAGAGCTCCAACTCACTTTCTTGTAAACGCAGGCTTCTCCATAAGTCTGCATAAACCCAAACGCTTTGATCATCTCATCAAAGCGAATGTTCCAACTCCGAGATGCTTGCACCAGCCCATAAATGGATCGCTGGAGCTTGCACACTTTGTTAGCATTCTTAGGATCGACAAAACCTTCTGGCTGCATCATATACAGCTCTTCCTTAAGATAACCGTTAAGGAATGCCGTTTTGACGTCCATCTGCCATATCTCATAATCATAGTATGCGGCAATTGCTAGCATGGTTTGGATGGACTTAAGCTTCGCTACGGGAGAGAAAGTCTCATCGTAGTCAATCCCTTGAACTTGCTGATAACCCTTAGCGACAAGTCGAGCTTTATAGATGGTGACATTACCATCCGCGTCCGTCTTCTTCTTAAAGATCCATTTGTTTTCTATCGCTCGCCAATCATTGGGCAAGTCAGTCAAAGTCCATACTTTGTTTTCATACATGGATTCTATCTCGGATTGCATGGCTTCTAGCCATTTGTTGGAATCTGGGCCCGCCATCGCTTCTTCATAGTTCGAAGGTTCACCGTTGTCTAACAACATGATTTCCAGGACAGGGTTGCCATACCACTCTGGTGTGGAACGTGTCCTTGTGGACCTACGAAGTTCCGTAGCAACTTGATCAGAAGTACCTTGATCATCATCATTAATTTCCTCTCCATTCGGTGTAGGCACCACAGGAACATTTTCCTGAGCTGCACTACTTTCCGGTTCAAGAGGTAGTACTTCATCGAGTTCTACTTTCCTCCCACTCACTCCTTTCGAGAGAAACTCTTTTTCCAGAAAGGATCCGTTCTTGGCAACAAAGATCTTGCCCTCGGATCTTAAGTAGAAGGTATACCCAATGGTTTCCTTAGGGTATCCTATGAAGACGCATTTTACTGACTTGGGTTCGAGCTTTTCAGGTTGAAGTTTCTTGACATAAGCATCGCATCCCCAAACTTTTAGAAACGACAGCTTAGGTTTCTTCCCAAACCATAATTCATACGATGTCATCTCAATGGATTTAGACGGTGCCCTATTTAAAGTGAATGTAGCTGTCTCTAGAGCTTATCCCCAAAATGATAGCGGTAAATCGGTAAGAGACATCATAGATCGCACCATATCCAATAGAGTGCGATTACGACATTCGGACACACCGTTATGCTGAGGTGTTCCAGGCGGCGTGAGTTGTGAAACGATTCCACATTTTCTTAAGTGTGTACCAAATTCATGACTTAAATATTCTCCTCCACTATCCGATCGTAAGAATTTTATCTTTCGGTCACGTTGATTCTCTACTTCATTCTGAAATTCCTTGAACTTTTCAAAGGTCTCAGACTTGTGTTTCATCAAGTAGACATACCCATATCTACTCAAGTCATCAGTGAGAGTGAGAACATAACGATATCCTCCGCGAGCCTCAACGCTCATTGGACCGCACACATCGGTATGTATGATTTCCAACAAGTTAGTTGCTCGCTCCATTGTTCCGGAGAACGGAGTCTTGGTCATTTTGCCCATGAGGCATGGTTCGCATGTGTCAAATGATTCATAATCGAGAGACTCTAAAAGCCCATCAGCATGGAGCTTCTTCATGCACTTGACACCAATGTGACCAAGGTGGCAGTGCCACAAGTATGTGGGACTATCGTTATCAACTTTACATCTTTTGGTATTCACGCTATGAATATGTGTAACATTACGTTCGAGATTCATTAAGAATAAACCATTGACCATCGGGGCATGACCATAAAACATATCTCTCATATAAATAGAACAACCATTATTCTCGGATTTAAATGAGTAGCCATCTCGTATCAAACGAGATCCAGATAAAATGTTCATGCTCAAACTTGGCACTAAATAACAATTATTGAGGTTCATAACTAATCCCGTGGGTAAATGTAGAGGTAGCGTGCCGACGGCGATCACATCGACCTTGGAACCATTCCCGACGCGCATCGTCACCTCGTCCTTCGCCAGTCTCCGCTTATTCCGCAGCTCCTGCTGTGAGTTACAAATGTGAGCAACGGCACCGGTATCAAATACCCAGGAGTTACTACGAGTACTGGTAAGGTACACATCAATTACATGTATATCAAATATACCTTTAGTGTTGCCGGCCTTCTTGTCCGCTAAGTATTTGGGGCAGTTCCGCTTCCAGTGACCCTTCCCCTTGCAATAAAAGCACTCAGTCTCAGGCTTGGGTCCATTCTTTGACTTCTTCCCGGCAACTTGCTTACCGGGCGCGGCAACATCTTTGCCGTCCTTCTTGAAGTTCTTCTTACCCTTGCCCTTCTTGAACTTAGTGGTCTTATTGACCATCAACACTTGATGTTCTTTCTTGATTTCAACCTCTGCTGACTTTAGCATTGAGAATACTTCAGGAATGGTCTTCACCATCCCCTGCATATTGTAGTTCAACACAAAGCTCCTGTAGCTCGGTGGGAGCGACTGAAGGATTCTGTCAATGACCGCCTCGTCCAGGAGGTTGATCTCCAGCTGGGACAGGCGGTTGTGCAACCCAGACATTTTGAGTATGTGCTCATTGACAGAACTGTTTTCTCCATCTTACAACTATAGAACTTGTTGGAGACTTCATATCTCTCGACCTGGGCATGAGCTTGGAAAACCATTTTCAGCTCCTCGAACATCTCATATGCTCCGTGTTGGTCAAAACGCTTTTGGAGCCCCGGTTCTAAGCTATAAAGCATGCCGCACTGAACGAGGGAGTAATCATCAGCACGTGATTGCCAAGTGTTCATAACGTCTTGGTTCTCTGGGATGGGTGCTTCACCTAGCGGTGCATCTAGGACATAATCTTTCTTGGTTGCTATGAGGATGATCCTCAGGTTCCGGACCCAGTCTGAATAGTTGCTGCCATCATATTTCAGTTTGGTTTTCTCTAGGAACGCGTTGAAGTTCATGTTGACATGAGCGTTAGCCATTTGATCTACAAGACATATTTTGCAAAAGTTTTAGACTAAGTTCATGATAATTAAGTTCATCTAATCAAATTATTTAATGAACTCCCACTCAGATTAGACATCCCTCTAGTCATCTAAGTGTTACACGATCCGAGTCGACTAGGCCATGTCCGATCATCACGTGAGACGGACTAGTCATCATCGGTGAACATCTCCATGTTGATCGTATCTTCCATACGACTCATGTTCGACCTTTCGGTCTCTGTGTTCCGAGGCCATGTCTGTACATGCTAGGCTCGTCAACTTAACCCTAAGTGTTCTGCATGTGTAAATCTGTCTTACACCCGTTGTATGTGAATGTAAGGATCTATCACACCCGATCATCACGTGGTGCTTCGAAACGACGAACTTTATCAACGGTGCACAGTTAGGGGGAACACTTTCTTGAAATTATTATAAGGGATCATCTTATTTACTACCGCCGTTCTAAGTAAACAAGATGCATAAAACATAATAAACATCACATGCAATTATATAGTGATGACATGATATGGCCAATATCATATAGCTCCTTCGATCTCCATCTTCGGGGCTCCATGATCATCTTCGTCACCGGCATGACACCATGATCTCCATCATCATGATCTCCATCATCATGATCTCCATCATTGTGTCTTCATGAAGTTGTCACGCCAACGACTACTTCTACTTCTATGGCTAACGCGTTTAGCAATAAAGTAAAGTAATTTACATGGCGTTCTTCAATGACACGCAGGTCATACAAAAATAAAGACAACTCCTATGGCTCCTGCCGGTTGTCATACTCATCGACATGCAAGTCGTGATTCTTATTACAAGAAGATGATCTCATACATCACAATATATCATTCATCATTCATCACAACTTCTGGCCATATCACATCACATGACAATTGCTGCAAAAATAAGTTAGACGTCCTCTAATTGTTGTTGCATCTTTTACGTGGCTGCAATTGGGTTCTAGCAAGAACATTTTCTTACCTACGAATAACCACAACGTGATTTCGTCAACTTCTATTTACCCTTCATAAGGACCCTTTTCATCTAATCCGCTCCAACTAAAGTAGGAGAGACAGACACCCGCTAGCCACCTTATGCAACTAGTGCATGTCAGTCGGTGGAACCTGTCTCACGTAAGCGTACGTGTAAGGTCGATCCGGGCCGCTTCATCCCACAATACCGCTGAAGTAAGAAAAGACTAGTAGTGGTAAGCAAGTTGACAAGATCTACGCCCACAACAAATTTGTGTCCTACTCGTGCAATAGAGAACTACGCATAGACCTAGCTCTGATACCACTGTTGGGGAACGTTGCAGAAAATAAATTTTTTCCTATGGTTTCACCAAGATCCATCTATGAGTTCATCTAAGCAACGAGTGAAAGGAGAGATGCATCTACATACCACTTTGTAGATCGCGAGGGGAAGCGTTCGAAAGAACGGGGTTGAGGTAGTCGTTCACGTCGTGATCCTATCACCGGAGATCCTAGCGCCGAACGGACGACACCTCCGCGTTCAACACACGTACGATCAGCGTGACGTCTCCTCCATCTTGATCCAGCAAGGGGGAAGGAGAGGTTGATGATGATCCAGCAGCACGACGGCGTGGTGGTGGATGCAGCAGAACTCCAGCAGGGCTTCGCCAAGCTGCTGCGGGAGGAGGACGAGGTGTAGCAGGGGGAGGGAGGCGCCAAGACACAGGGTGTGGCTGCCCTCCCCCTGCCCTCCTTTATATAGGCCCCCAGGGGGGGCGCCGGCCCTCGGAGATCAATCTCCCAAGGGAGGGCGGCGGCCAAGGGGGGTGGAGTGCCCCCCAAGGCAAGTGGTGCGCCCCCCCACCTAGGGTTTCCAACCCTAGGCGCAGGGGGGCCCAAGGGGGGGCGCACCAGCCCACTAGGGGCTGGTTCCCCTCCCACTTCAGCCCACGGGGCCCTCCGGGATAGGTGGCCCCACCCGGTGGACCCCCGGGACCCTTTCGGTGGTCCCGGTACAATACCGGGTGACCCCAAAACTTTCCCGATGGCCGAAACAGCACTTCCTATATAGTTTTCTTTACCTCCGGACCATTCCGGAACTCCTCGTGACGTCCGGGATCTCACCCGGGACTCCGAACAACATTCGGTTTGCTGCATACTCATATTCATACAACCCTAGCGTCACCGAACCTTAAGTGTGTAGACCCTACGGGTTCGGGAGACATGCAGACATGACCGAGACAGCTCTCCGGTCAATAACCAACAGCGGGATCTGGATACCCATGTTGGCTCCCACATACTCCTCAATGATCTCATTGGATGAACCACGATGTCGAGGGTTCAAGCAACCCCGTATACTATTCCCTCTGTCAGACGGTATGTTACTTGCCCGAGACTCGATTGTCGGTATCCCAATACCTCGTTCAGTCTCGTTACCGGCAAGTCACTTTACTCGTACCGTAATGCATGATCCCGTGACCAGACACTTGGTCACTTTGAGCTCATTATGATGATGCACTATCGAGTGGGCCCAGTGATACCTCTCCGTTATCCAGAGTGACAAATCCCAGTCTCGATCCGTGTCAACCCAACATACACTTTCGGAGATACCTGTAGTGCACCTTTATAGTCACCCAGTTACGTTGTGACGTTTGGTACACCCAAAGCACTCCTACGGTATCCGGGAGTTACACGATCTCATGGTCTAAGGAAGAGATACTTGACATTGGAAAAGCTCTAGCAAAACGAACTACACGATCTTGTGCTATGCTTAGGAATGGGTCTTGTCCATCACATCATTCTCCTAATGATGTGATCCCGTTGTCAACGACATCTAATGTCCATAGTCAGGAAACCATGACTATCTGTTGACCAACGATCTAGTCAACTAGAGGCTTACTAGGGACGTATTGTGGTCTATGTATTCACACGTGTATTACGATTTCCGGATAATACAATTATAGCATGAATAAAAGACAATTATCATGAACAAGGAAATATAATAATAATACTTTTATTATTGCCTCTAGGGCATATTTCCAACACTGAGGGAGTTCCTCCCTAGGCTGCACCGTGCTTGATAACGTCGGCGCCGCCGAGGGTTTGAAGAGCCGCTCCTCGAAGACGCCCGACTCCTGAGGTAGCCGCCTAGATGCTCTCTTGGCGATGTCGTCAGCCTCCTGATTGGTACCGCGAGGCACATGCTACAACTCCAGCCCCCAAAATTGTTTCTCCATCTTGCGGACCTCAGCGAGGTACGCTTCCATATGCTCATCCTTCGGCTCGTACACTTTGTTGGAGAAGTTGACGAGGAGTTGCGAGTCACCTTTGATGGTGACTCGCTTTACCCCCAAGGCGATGGCTGCCCTCAAGCCCATTATCAGGCCCTCATATTCTGCTATGTTGTTGGAGACCTTCTCCCCATGCTGGAAACAGAGCTGCACGGCATAGTAAAGCTTGTCTTGAGTGGGGGATATGAGCACTGCACTAGCCCCTGCACCCTGCCACGCGAATGCTCCGTCGAAGTACATCACCCAACCATCCAGCGCTTGACTCCCCGGGGAGAGTGACCGGTCCTCGCCCAGTTTGAGCCCTGGCGCCTCTGTCCATTCTGCAACGAAATCCGCGAGCGCAGCCCCCTTAATGACCCTGGTAGTGCTGAATTCTAGCTGGAATGCTTGCAGTTCGATGTTCCATTCAACAACCCTCCCCGCTGAATTGGGGCTCCTGAGCACCCTTTTCAGGGGATAGGCTGAGACGACCTTGACGGGATGGACCTGAAAGTAGTGCCGCAGCTTGCGCGAGGCTACCAACAGTGCAAGGAGTAGCTTCTGAGGCATTGGGTACCGCGCCCTTGCATCCCGCAGCATCGTACTGACGAAGTACACCAGATGCTCGACGAGATTGAGGGCGCTGGCGTGGCCTGCGTCCTCTGGAGGCCGGGGCGCCTCCTGGGGCGGCGCGACTCTCAGGCCTTGGTCGCCTGAAGGAGCCTCCTCTGCTCCTGGTGCGCTCTCTTGGCGGGGCTGATCTTTCTCTGCTGCGGTCGTGGCCTCTACGAGGCCTTCCGTGCCCTGTTCTGCCTCGACCGGGGTGAGACAGCGGCCGAGGCCTGACGCTCCTTTCGGACTGTTACTAGGGCTGTGCTGGCGGAATAACGGGTGGCTGCAAGGTAGAGCACCAGGGGCTCCCGAGGGCGAGGGGCCACCATCACCGGGGGGCTGGTTAGGTACCTCTTGAGGTCTTGGAATGCTTTGTCGGCCTCTTTAGTCCATTCGAAGGGGCCTTTCCTCTTCATCAGCTTGAAGAAAGGCAGCGCCCGCTCTCCCAGCTTGGGGATGTAACGCCCTAATGCGGTTATGCGCCCGGTGAGCTTTTGCATTTCCTTGAGGCTCTTTGGCGGACTCATGTCCCCGACTGCCTTGACCTTCTCTGGGTTAGCCTCAATGCCTCTGTGTGATACGAGGAAGCCTAGGAGCTTGCCCGAGGGGACTCCAAATACACACTTCTCTGGGTTGAGCCGCGGGTCCACTTCGCTGAGGCTCACGAAGGTTTCCTCCAGGTCCTGTATCAGGGTCTTCGCCTCCCGAGACTTCATCACAATGTCATCCACGTAAGCTTCAGCGTTCCTCCCAAGCTGTCGCCCAGAGCGATGTGCATCAACCGCTGGAAGGTTGCGCCTGCATTGCACAACCCGAACGGCATGCAGGTGTAGCAGTATACTATACATGGGGTTAGGAAGGCTGTCTTCTCCACGTCCTCCACCGCCATTTTGATCTGATGATAGCCCGAGAAGGCATTCAGGAAGCACAGTAGGTCACACTCGGCGATGGAGTCAACGATCTGGTCGATGCGAGGAAGTGGGAATGGATCCTGCGGGCAGGCTTTGTTGAGGTTGGTGAAGTCGACACACATGCGTTCCTTTCCCCCCTTCTTTGGCACGACGACAGGGTTGGCTAGCCAATCTGGGTAGCGAACCTCGCGGATGACCCCTGCTGCTTCTAACTTGCGGGTTTCTTGGATGATGAAGGCCTGCTTCTCCGTGGACTGCCGCCATGACTTCTACTTCACATGGCGCATGTTGGGACACACGTTGAGATGGTGCTGAATTACATCCCTCGGCACTCCCGCTAGCTGATTAGGTTCCCACGCAAACACCTTCCTGTTCGCGCGCAGGAAACTGACCAGGGCCTCCTCTTGCTCATGCTCGAGGTTGGTGCCAATCATGAAGGTAGCCCCGGTGGGCTCACACTCGTCGACCGGTACCTGCTTGGTCTCCGCCTTGTCTTGGCTGAACAACTGCTTCTTCTTGGCCGGCGCAGCCCTTTTGGGCTCGGGGACGGCTGAGCCGGCGGACTGCGCCACCGCCACAGTCTTGAAGGCAAGCTTGAGCGCTTGCAATGCATCCCCGGTGTCTCCAGACACGGTGAGGACGCAGCTACTCACGGGCATCTTCATGAGGTTGTACGCTGGGTGAGTTGCGGCCATGAATCGGGCTAGTGCCGGGAAGCCGAGGATGGCGTTGTATGGGAGGCTGATGGGAGCGATGCCGAAGTCGATTAGCTCCGTGCGGAAGTTGTCGTAGGTGCCGAAGGTCACCGGGAGGCGGATCTGTCCCAGGGAGCCGGTGGAACCGCCTCCAACGCCCAAGAAGGGCCTGCTAGGCTGAAGCCGCTCCGGCGGTACATGGAGGAGGCTGAAGGCTTCCACCGAGAGCATGCTGAGGCCAGCACCACCGTCGATGAGGGTCCTGGTGACGGCCACCTGGAAGATGGTGGGGGTGCACAGCATTGGGAGCGCGCCCGAGCAGGCTGAGTTGGAGGGGTGATCATCCGAGCTGAAGGCCAGATCGGCTTTAGGCGCCGGCCAACCTGTAGGAGCCCCATGTTGCACGGAAGCAGCGCCTATCTGGCGGACGAATGGCTTGATGTGGCGGCCTGAAGGTGGCGCCTGCGAGCCACCTAGGAGAGCTGCGATGACCGGGGGCGCCGGTGCAGCATACTGGGCGAGGAAGAGGCCGCGCAGCTCCCCCCAAGAGGCCACGGAAGCCGTTGGCAGGTGGAGCAGCCACATGCGCGGGACACCAGTGAGGGCCATGGGAAACCAGTTAGCCATGACCCTGTCGTCGCCCCCGGCCTTGAGGACGGCCTCCTCGTACGCCAGCAGGAAAGCCAGCGGATCGGCCGTGCCGTTGTAGCGCGGTGGCATCTCCGGCTTGAACTTGTTCGGCCACTGCACCCGCCGCAAGGCTGGGGCCAAGGCTCGGAGCCCCATGGGCCCCGTGCTGGCGCTGGCAACCGGAGCGGGCGGTGCGTTGCCCATCATCAGGGCGAAGCGCGGTGTTGGCGGAGAGCGGGTCGGTGGAAGGGAAAGCTCCGGCGTACCCCTACCTGGCGCGCCAAATGTCGGATTTCGGGTTCCGGCAGACCCTCAAGGTTCGAACTCTGGGGTGCGCGCGGAGATCACACCTCCTACCTACTCACGTCTCGTCGCCTCACAAGGATCTAAACTACACGAAGAACAACACAAGGGACACGAGGTTTATACTAGTTTGGGCCACCATTGTGGTGTAATACCCTACTCTAATTTGTGGCGTGGTGGATTGCCAGGGGCTGATGATGAACAATACAAGGGAAGAACTGCCTCGCAAGGGGAGGAGTTCTTGTGGAGGTGATGCCTCTTGGGAAGGATTGAATCTGGATCCCTTTCTTCTGTGGTGGCTAGCCCTATTTATAGAGCGAGGCCCTGGTCCTCTTCCCAAATATTGAGCGGGAAGGGCGCCAACAATTGGCCATTTTGAAGGGGAACATCTAGTACACTTATCCTGGCTAAAGTCGGTTCTCGCCTACCAAAGACTCTGACGGTGACGCCGACTTGGGCTCCACGATAACCTCCATCCTGCCGTTCTGCTGGTCTTAGTCTCGTTGCACCGAAATGGTTGCCTTTGCTTGATACTCTCGCCTGCGCTTGCCCCCTTTGCACCAAAGGGGAAACAAGGACTCTGCGCAGGCCGACGCCCGGCCGCCTGGCACCCGCCTGGCTTCGGTCGTCATGGCTTGCGTCACGGGCACCTTGTGAGGTACCCTGCCTTGATCTCTCCGCCTCCTCGCGAGCCAGCCTGACGAGGTTGTGCCTGAGGAAGCTTCCTGTCGTCCGCCCCGCGAGGCTTGGCCCCTCGCGAGGGTCTTGAGCATGTGTTGATGAAGATGGGCCGTACCGGGCCACTCCTTGAGCCACGCCGTAGGCCGCAGGCAGGCAAGTCTGGGTACCCCCATTCCTAGAACACCGACAGTCCTGGCTGTCTACCATAGATTTGCAGTTTCTTCCTAACTGAACCATGCAATATATTCCACATTGATGCCAATTTACATCATCATCTGATGGATCATCATCCTTCTTTGAGTAACAAGCAAATGTTGTTCTTCCGAATTATCCACATCTTCACTCTTATCAGACTACTGGCCACCCAAGTCTTCAGGCTTCAGCATCTATGTGCATGACACAACTGTCATCGATAGGATTCACAAGATGCTTATCTTTCCATTGGTAAAAGAAAGTAAAGAGGTACAGAGGCGTCCCGAGCTGCGTACACTGGCAGGCACAATTAAAGGTGCATGAGCAAAAGACAGGGGTTGACCTATATTAATCTCATCCAAATCTATCTTTTTTTTTTGCGGGTCAGGCAAAATCTATCTCAACTGTAGATACTTTGATGGATGCATTGGAAATCCCTCCCAGCATGCAGTTGAAGAGAGAGAATTTCAGAATCTGATATTTGATTGCTTTAGGAGGAAACTGGTGTTATGTTAGCTAAGCCAGCAGACATAACGTCATTACGGTGGAAATAAGGAAAGAGACCTCCTACTTGATGCCCATTGGCGTCAAATAGTCGAGTTCGCGCCTGAAGCGATGCGCAACGGGCATGGCCAGGTTGCCGAGCTCACTTGTTGTTTTTTCTCCGAAAAGAAAGTTGTTTGATTTATTTACAGAACTAAATATTTTAAAACCTATTAATAATAAAAAATATATTTAAAAAATGTTCCTCGCATATTGAAAAATATTCAGTAATAAATGTTTAATATATTTTGTGATAATAGTCATGTATAAATAAATAGATTTACAGGAGTAAACAAAAATGAAAGGAAAAAACAAAAAGAAGACAAAAATGAAAATAAAAACCTACCAAAAACCAAAGGAACCGTAATAAAATAAAAAGGATAAGAAAAACCATCGGAAGTAATAAAATAAAAAGGATAATAAAAACCATTGGAGACCCAAAAAAACAAAAATACCAGAAAAAGAAAATTCAGTAAAACTGGAGCCTCAGAACAATAACTGGACCGGGCCAAGAGCTAGTGCTACACGCGTTGGGGCGACTATTTGACGGATGTGAGCGTTCGAAAAGTAATTATTGGGAAATAAATAATTTGAGAGGAAATTACTGGAAAGCATTAATCCTTTATTAGGAGACCCTAATTGTAACGTTAAGAGGAAAGTAGCCAAGACCCAGGGTCGGTTTGGTTTGTGGCTTGCCCCTGTTGCCTGGAACTTTTGTGTTGCATGGCGTATACGCGGAATTTTCCTTCCTGATTAGGCTAGTGCAGATACGAAGCATTTGGTTTGGTCCCTGGCCTGGTAAAGCCTCAACGTCCTATCACGGTGGACCTATTTTTTTAGTTCAACATTCATCCAGGCTGCTATTTAGCATCTGGCCGCGTGCCCAGGCGTCGGAACGAGGTGGCCTGGCCAGGCTAATTACAACTAGCAGGTAGAAGGCGCCGGCGCCGCGACCGTGATTGAGCCCGTGCGTATGTGTTTGTTTTTTCTATTTTGAAATAAGAGAAGGGGTGGTGGTAGTACAGAGGTCGAGCTGATTGCAGACGCTATTCTTATTTCATACATCAAGGGGGGAAAGTACATCCAAATGAAGTAATTTATAATTCTGCATGATACATCTAACAAAAAATAAGATGTTAATGTATGAGGTCCGCCCCTTACGATGGCGGTTGGCGTAAATCTCGGTGTGGCTATTGGGAGGCGATCCCGTCCGCGCTAGGGTTCCCTGGAACGTGGGCGGCTTCGATCCCTGCCCGATGCCATCACGCCTAGATCGAAGCCATCAAACACCAATCCGTTCCTTCCACCATAAGCCCTGTAGTTCATCGGTTCTACTGCTAGGGTTTTTTCCTGTAGGTTGGCGCAGAGGGGAGTAGAAGGAGATGGAGGATGTAGAGGGGCTCATGAAGGGCTTGAAACTGTCGGCGGCGGAGCGGAGAGGTCTGAAGATCGGGCAGTCAGAGAAGGGGAAGGAGAGTGAATGGGCGCCGGTTGATCCACAAGCTGTGGGTAAATTACTATCGGAGAAGCCGGCTCCTGCAAGTGCGGTGGGACAAACGTTGGGGAGAATCTGGTGCCCTATCAAGGGGCTTGATTGTAGGGAGCTGGAGACAAATGTGTTCCTTTTCACGTACCGTCAAGCATTGGGATGGAGGAGGGCCCTGGAGGATGGACCGTGGTGGTTCGATAAAGAGTTGCTTGTTATGGAGGAGTTTGATCCAGAGAAGACGGTCGACGAGTACGAGTTCAATCTGATCCTCATGTGGATTCGTGTATTTGGCCTGCCTCTCGGATACATGAACAGGGCGACAGGAGAGCGCATTGGGGCTGACTTTCATGATCTGGTTGAAGTGGATGTACGGCATGATGGAAAGGCGGTGGGGAAGTTTTTGCGTGTGAAGGTTAAGCTTGATATTAAAGAACCCTTGATGAGAGGTTTTGTGCTTGACAGAGGGGAAAAGAAAGGGAAGGACGACGCGGAGGAGATGGAGGTAATAGGAGAGACTAAGAAGAAGAAGAAGAAAGAGCTGTTGTGGTGTCGATTTGAGTACGAATACATGCCGGATTTTTGCTATACTTGTGGTGTGATAGGGCACGGTGAGAAAGACTGCAGTAGTAAACCTATCAGAGGAGAGGCGCCCCAGTTTGGCGCATGGATGAGAGCGGAGGACCGCAAATTGGGAGAGGGAGGATGGCAGGGGAAGGGTCATGAGTTGCGCGGAGGTAGTGTCAGTAGGAGCTGGAGTGGAGGGAGGGGAGGCACTCGCTACCAGTCCATGGGGAGTAGGGGACAACATGCCTGGGGTAGAGGCTCAGGTAGCTCGGGGAGTGACGGCCCATCATGGAGGAAGGAAGAACCAGTGTCTAAGAGAGGTGACAAGATCTTGGGAGGAGGGGAACAGGAGGTGACGAGTCCCTTAAAGATCACAGAGAGGGAAGATATAGCAAGGAACTGTACGGCTGCAAAGTCCCTTCAATTTGCTCCAGCATCTGTTACAAGTTCGGGAAGCTTGGAAGGAAAGGAGAGTGGATGCAGAAGTGAAGAAGGAGGAACAATTGGCATCACCAATGGTGATGAGACAGTCGAGAGAGCAAGGGGTGGAGGACTGGGCACCATTAACATTATCAAGGAGACAGATGAGGAGGGGGAGGGAAGAAAGGGAGACCCAGTGGCTGTAAATGGAGGTTATCAGGGGGGCAAGAAGTTTCGGAGGAAGCACCGTGAGCCAAGAGCACAAGTGGGGTTAGAGGTCAAGTTGGGCAAAAGGAGCAGAGATGATATGGACATCGATGCCAACAATGGTGTAAAGAAGAGTAGAACTATCAATGAAACGAACAGTGATGAAGAGCAGCGAGAGGGCATCCCCTCTACAGATAACATGGGCAGGGTCAACACAACAGCGATATCGGCAGGGCTGCAGGAGCAGTCCCGCCGGGCACAATGAAAATCATCAGCTAGAACTGCCGGGGTCTCGGGAATGGCCCGGCAGTTCGAAATCTCCTCAAAATGGGGAGGGTGGAGGAGCCTGATGTGCTATTTTTAGCGGAGACAAGATTGACGGAGAGGGAGTTGGATAGTCTAAGGTGGTCGCTGGGGCTGGTTCATTTACTTGCTTGGGATCCGGAGGGCAGAAGTAGAGGCATTGCGTTGTTCTGGAGGAGGGGCGTGGAGCTGGATCTTCGATCTTATGGAAGGAGGCATGTAGATGTTTACATTACGGATGAGGGAGGATTAGTGTGGAGGTTCACCGGGGTGTATGGAGAATCGGTCTGGGAAAGGAAGAAGGAGACATGGCGCACACTCAAACTTCTAGGTCAACAACATCAAGATGGGAGGCCGTGGTTATGTGTTGGGGATTTTAACAAAATACTAACTTGTGATGAAAAGGTGGGCGGGGTGCCAAGACCACAATCTTACATGGACGGTTTTCATGAAGCCCTGGTTAGTTGTGACCTAAATGACGTTGGTTTTGAGGGAGATAAATTCACGTGGAGAAATCACAGCACGAGTTTAGAGGACTATATTTGTGAACGGCTGGATTGGGCAACCGCGAATGCTTTCTGGTGTGAAGTGTTTCCAGAGTTCTCAGTCCTCAATGGAAATCCACGCCACTCCAATCATAGACCTGTGATTGTGTGTACGCAAGGAGATGCGAAGAACAGACCAGAGAGGGACCGAAGTTTTAAATTTGAAGCTTGGTGGCTCAAAGAGGATGGGTGTAGCAAAGTAATCCAACAGGCGTGGGAGGAAAGCTGGGGAGCAGGGGAGGGAGGAGTAGCAGGCGCTATGGGCAAGGTGGCGGGCAGGGTGAAGAGGTGGCATAAAGAAGTTGCAGGAGAGTTGGAGGGGCGGCTTAGAAAGGCCCGGTATGAGCTTGAACGGTGTATGAGGGAGCAAGTTTCGGAACGTAAGGTCAGGGAGGAGGCAAGATTGCGGGGAGTTGTGCGAGACTTGGAGGATAAAAAGAATATCAAGGCGAAGCAACATACACACATAACATGGCTGAAGGATGGGAATAGGAGTACGAGATATTTTATGGCATATGCTTTAGCGAGGAAGAAGGCTAATAGATTGAAGGAGTTGAAGAGGGAGGATGGATCTGTAGTGAAGGAAGGAGAGGGTTTATCTGACTATGTCTGCTCTTTTTTTTTCAGGATCTATTCACCTCAAATAGTGGTGCCAGTTTGGCTGATCTTATTGAGAAAGTAGAGCCAAGGGTCACTAATGCCATGCAGGATATGCTTAATGCTGAATTTTCTAGAGAGGAAATCAAGGCCGCTCTTGATCATATAGGCGATCTCAAGGCTCCGGGACCGGACGGGATGCCGTCTATTGTCTATAAGAAGCACTGGCACTTTATGGGGGACAAGATTGTGGATGAGGTCCTTGCCGTGCTGAATGGTGGTCAGATTCCGTCAGGTTGGAATGATACCGTAGTTGTGCTCATACCAAAGGTCAAAAACCCAAACAGGATAAAAGACTTGCGGCCAATCTCTTTGTGTAATGTCCTGTATAAGTTAATCTCTAAAGTGATTGCCAATCGCCTTAAGATCATCATGCCTTCACTCATCTCTAAAAACCAGAGTGCGTTCGTCCCGGGGCGGCTTATCACCGATAATGTTCTGGTGGCCTACGAACTGACGCACTTTCTCATGAACAAGAAGAAGGGAAAGGAGGGATACACCGCAGTCAAGGCGGATATGAGCAAAGCATACGACCGCGTTGAATGGAGTTTTTTGCAAGCAATGCTCCAAAAGTAGGGCTTCAACACACAGTGGGTCAACCTCATTATGAAGTGTGTGACAATGGTCCAATATCAAATTAAGGTAAACGGTCAGCTCACGAAGCAGTTCTGCCCGTCCAGGGGTCTTCGGCAAGGTGATCCAGCCTCCCCCTATTTATTTGCAATTTGTGCCGAAGGTTTATCAGCTTTGCTCCATGCGGCAGAAAGAGAAGGCAAAATAAGTGGTGTCAAGATATGCCCAGCAGCGTCGGTGGTCTCACACCTGTTCTTTGCGGATGACTCTGTAATTCTGATGAAATCAAATCAACAGGAAGCTGCAGCTCTAAGAGAGATCCTCGACATCTATGAGCAGTGCTCCGGACAGTGTATCAACATGGAAAAGTCTGCTTTAATGTTTAGTCCCAATACTATCACGAAGGCAAGGGATGCAGTTAAGAACACACTGCAGATTAGGAGTGAGGATTGGAAGGAGAAGTACCTTGGGCTGCCGGTCCATGTTGGGCGGTCCAGGAATAGAGCGTTCACTTTCATCAAAGGGGCTTTAGCGGGGCGCATCTATGGGTGGAAGGAGAAGCTTATTGCCAATGTGGGTAAAGAAACTCTAGTCACGGCGGTGGCGCAGGCCATACCCACGTTTGCCATGTCGTGCTTCGACCTAACCAAGAGCTTCTGCCATGAACTAAGCGCCCTAATTGGTAACTACTGGTGGAGCCAACAAGATAAGGAGAACACAGTTCACTGGATTGGATGGGAGAAACTAGTAAAGCCAAAGGCGCAAGGGGGTTTAGGCTTTCGTGATATGCATAGTTTCAACATGGCAATGCTCTCGAGACAGGCCTGGAGGCTCATTCAAAATCCAGACACGTTACACGCCTGGGTTCTCAAAGCCCGTTACTTCCCGAACTGTCATGTGCTGAAGGTTGAGGCACGCGATGGTATCTCATATGCATGGAGGAGTTTGCTGAAAGGGCTTGACCTAGTCCGCGAAGGTTACATTTGGCGCATTGGCGACGACGACAGTTTTAACATATGGGAAGACCCTTGGATCCCAAGGCCATGGTCACGGAGAGTTCTAACCCCAAGAGGAAATACTCTGATGCAGAAAGTTAGTGAACTGATGGACCCGGCCATGGGGCAATGGGATGATCGTCTTGTGCGGGACACCTTCTGTGCGGAGGATGCAAGGCATATCCTACAGATGCCACTTCGAGAGGGTGTGCATGACTTTGTGGCATGGCAATTTGACAGCAAAGGTATTCATTCTGTGAAGAGTGCCTACAAACTACAGATGGATCTGAAATCAATGAGGAAGAATGGCGGGGCGGGAATGAGCTCTGCGGAAGTGGGCAACCTGAATATATGTACAGATGATTCTTGGAAAAGGATATGGAAGTTACCATGCCCGAGAATGGTCCAGATGTTTACATGGAGACTGAGGCATGAGTCTTTAGCCTTGCTAACAAACATGCAGAGGCGAGGCCCTGCGGTGGATGGAACGAAATGCTTTTTCTGCGGATGAGCGGATGAAGATGGAGGACACTTGTTCATCAAGTGCAAAGCCGTTAAGGAGGTATGGAGGGATCTATCCTTAGAAAATGAAAGATGGGAGCTGGAAGCAATCTCATCTGTGCATGCTATGTTGGACTACTTATGGGGGATAGATACCCTAAAACGCATGCAAATCCTGACGTTTTGGTGGATATGGTGGAGTGCAAGGAATAAACGGAGGAAGGGGGAACTGGTGATGCCTGCGGCTGAGATTGCGAGAAGAACACAAAGCTACACACTTGAGTACATGCAAGTATATCTCCCGGTTCCTAAGGCACAAATGACTGATCTGTGGAGGCCTCCCGAGGGAGACATGGTGAAGGTTAACATCGATGGATCCTTTGTCCCAGGAGAAAACCATGCAGGGTGGGGAGCAGTGGCAAGGACAAGCGATGGCGTCGTGGTGGGCGCGCGGGCTGGTCGACAAGAGCTCATCCAAGATGCTTTTGCGGCCGAAGTAATGGCTTTTTCAAACGCAGTCTCTTTTGCAGCCGATCTGGGGATCACCCAAGTGGAGTTCGAGACGGAATCTCAGCTTTTGGCAGAAGCAATGGACGTGCGCACGGTTGATTCTTCGGCGTATGCTCTAGTGATTGAGGATACTAAATACCAGCTCAAATTGTGGTTCTCTAAATTTGTAATAAAATGGTGTAGGCGGAGTGCAAACTCCGCGGCCCATGAACTAGCAGGCCTCGGCCGTATGTGTCTTCCAAACTCGGCGGTCGAGTGGGAGTCTGATGTACCCGCCCAAGTGGCGGTTTGTGTTACGGGTGATTTACCCGAACACCGTTAAGTTATAAAGCTTTGCTTTAATTTCAAAAATAAATAAGTTAAGATGTTAACTAAATCTATTCAAACCATCGTCGTTATTATTTTTTCTAAAATAAGCATAGCATATGGGACTGAGCATTTAACAACTTTCTACATGTTCTTTCTCTATCTATCTGTCTGCATATAAGTTAATATGGAATATCATTGGAAGCAAATGGATTATTTCTATGTAGAGAATAGCCCCTCACGGGAATCACAAGGACAACCATTCATATTCTTATCTAATTGTGTGTATTATGAAAATGCTAGCTCGAACAGTCAGAGCTTCTTAGTGAACATGTGAGCAAGCTCCTGGATAATAAAAAATTGAAATAGGACTTCCAGCAAGTATGATCTTGCTATTGCAATCGTAGTTGTTCAATACCTTTTTGGACTATGAATATACTCCATGGTTCAGCTTATAGAGACAAAATATTAATGGTAATCTTATGAGAAGCCAACTTGCTTGGTAAGAATGATCAATAAGCTACACAAAAAAATGCACTTTGTCATTTGAAAATGAAAATAGAAAAAATTGGGCAATCACCATGAACCCAAAAAAAACACCTACGTTTCATTGGCTTCCTCTGAATTTCTATCAATCAGTTGCTTTCTCTTAATGAACATATGCAAATCGCAACTATGAGATGACACAAATGAACTCATGTCCCTGGTTGTCGCCAACGGGAAGGGCCTCGTGTGTGACAATGTCGTGGGCTCATCCACGCGTATAGTTGTGCGTGTGCTGAGCAGTGAGGCCACGACCGTTAGTTATACTGGGGTCGTGCTTGGTGAGATCAGCATCAACGGCCATTGACTAGTGGCACCACCATTGCTTGATCTGGACCCAAGTCGCTAGCCACGGATCGTGTGGCTAAGGAGGTGGAGAAGGATAGGTGTACGCTACCGGTGCTCCGGGGGAACGCGGGACATTGATGGCGTGGTCCGCGATGAGTTTGTGTGTGTGTGGACTGCAACTGGAAAGTCGAAGAAAAAGTTTTGAATCGGGAGAAGGACTCTCGAGAGATAAAGCAAAGCGGTGAGTGGACATGCATCTTTTGTTTGGGTCGGTTGGCTGGCTTAAAGAAAACGCTGGCCAAAACACACCAAGATGCCTGTTGGGTATACCGCGGTGAGCGATGAGTGTATGTGTGTATGTATGAGCGTATGCGTTTGTACGGTGTTCAAAACAGAAGATGTCCTCTCATCACCCCACGTAAATTCCTTAATAGGAAGTAAAAGAGGTAAAAAGGGAAGCCTAGCCAAGTATAAAAATGAAAAAAAAACTAGCCAAGAGTTTGGTGTCAACACGTGGCAACTAGTGAAGCACCAACATATATGCCTAGAGTTCAGCCTAGGCTAATTACAATACAAGAAGTCCAAACCAGGCAAGCTCTCTTTTTCATTGGGAAGCAACCAAACAACCACCTATCGAATTCAGGGACAACACGGGCCAGGCAATAGATGATGATGATGCAAACCAAACACTCTTCCAGTACTTGACGGGGTAGATAGGCATACAGAGGCTAAAATGATTGTGGGATATGTTGGCTATACATGGGCCAACTGGACAACCAAAATGAACTATATTTCTTTGAGAGTCTTTGTGGGATATGTGGCCTATACAGAGGCTAAAATGAATAAGCCATTTTAGGAAAACGAATTGTGGCAATTTTTTTGAAATGAGTGACAATATTTTTCAGGTTTTTATTTTAATCTATGTTCAAAGCTAGTTGGCGTCATGAAACAAAGTGCTTGTAATTTTGTTCTCACACTGCATTTGACGCGGGTGGAAT
>NC_041381.1:491965996-491973150 GCF_002162155.2 Triticum dicoccoides
ACTGACTTCCATGTACAAAATAATACATTCAGTGACTCTGACATTGACACATGAACTTTGCAGCTTGCCCTGGTGATGTCCATTTAAGGATGCAGGAAGTTTCACCCAGAAATCTACCCAAGTTTGGATGAACAGGAACACGAGTGATCTAGAGAGAAACTTCCAGCATGAGAGGGGGGATGGTAAAATTTGTAGATCTTAAGGGGGGAAACCTTATTTTTCCCATCTAAGCCCTCCAAAAAAATTCACCTTCACAATTCTTCCCAAGGCTAGGGGGCAGCACCCCCACCCAAACGACATACACAAAGCTCTACTACTAGTCATCAGAGAGACAAGCGCACTAGGGACGTACATATTGTAGACTATTGAGTAATATCATGATTTACTGCTACTCATAGGAAAATGCAGGAGCAATGATGCTTACTAGTTTTATAATTTTGCTCATCATTTTCCCTTACGATATCAAGATGGGTTAGTGTAAACTTTGTAATTCTGCATTTTTCCGAGCTTCGCTATTTACCAAACTTTGAAAATTCATAACAAATTCATATGAATTCAGAAGAATGCAAAATAAGATATCAAAATGTTCATAAAAATATCACCTATACACGCATGTCATTTACGATCATGACAAAAGCAGTCTTTAAAGCTTTTTAGGGTTTGTAACATTAAAAACCTGTTTATGGTGAATGCAAATAAATGCATGTGTAGGCGATGAACGTAAATGGCATGTGCGTATAGGTGATATTTTTATGAACATTTTGATATCTTATATGCATTCTTCTGAGTTCATATGGATTTGTTATGAATTTTTAAAGTTTCGGTCAAACAAGTTTGACCAGATGGAAGGGCATTCTAGCAACCTAAAATGCTTTTAGGGGCAAATTTGAGCACATCAAAAAATTAGGGGTAAATCTAAGAGTGGTCGCAAATTAGGGGCATAAATATAAATGTACCTTTTTGGAAAACATTGCGATCAAAGCTAGGAACGAAGCTTCTCTTTTCAATCACATGCCACCCACAAACAGATGGATAAACTAAAGTTATCAACCACGCGCTATCCATGATGCTAAGAGCACTTTTAAAGTTGGAGATGTGGGAAGAGTGTCTCTCCCATGTGGAGTTGGATACAACAAGGATGTACATTCGACAAATAATATTTTCCCTTTTGAAATTGTTTACGGATTCAAACCTGCTGCTCCCATAGATCTTTTTCCTTTGCCATTACAGGAGCAAACTAATCTTAGATGCAAGAAGATGTGCTGACTTCATGAAAAAAATCATGAGAAGACCAAGGAAAACATTGATAAGATGACCGAGCAATATGCAAAACGAGCAAATAAGGGACGAAAGAAGAAGTTGTTTGAAGAAGGAGATCTTGTGTGGGTACACCTGTGGAAGGACCATTTCTCGGATCAGGGCAAATGCAAGTTGCAGCCACACAGAGATGGCCCATTCAAAGTTCTTGCAAAGATAAATGACAACGCCTACAAGATTGACCTTCCAATGGATTAGGCGTTAGTCCAACTTTCAATTTCTCTGACCTCTCTCCATACTTTGGACTATTAGGGTCGAGGACAACTCCTTTTCAAGAGGGGGAGGATGATGAATACATCACAACCATCACCAAGGCTCAAACAATGGCAGGTCCAATCACAAGAAGCTGTGCCAAACAAATACATGATCAGGTGAACACTAACCTAATTTTATACAGTGACCTTGAACACACGCATGCACCTTCATCTTTCTTGTTATTGATTGAACTCATATGTAACAACGAAGAAGGCCAATGACTTCCAGTACACGCAGAAACAATGTTTTCAAGACAAAGAAATAGAGTTAGGAGCACATAAACAATGTTTTCAAGACGAAGAAGTAGAGTTAGGAGCTCAGGAAGAAACAAGTATGTTGTCAGAGAAAACAATGTTCTGACTCTGGCAGAACATTGTTTACTCTAGTTTAGATCCACATTTTGTGAAAGAATTCCTGAAGCCAAGGCTAGCTATTGAAGAAAACAATGTTCACACTAGGGTGAAACAATGTTTGCTCGGGGTCAACTATTCCCATCTTCACGCGAGATTTCAAGAAGCTACCCCATTAAGTGTCGAAGCTGGTTCATTTTTAGACCTACATTGGTTCCTTGAGCTAGCTTCCTTCACACCTATCCATGGGGGTTGTCCATGGTTATAAACTCCATCTTTCCCATTCTCTAGGACACTTTTCACCCAAAAACCACTTAGCTACAAGGTTGTAGACTACTAATATCCGAGAGATCTTGTGACCATTGTTCTTGTGAGTTCTTTAGGGTTTGCAAGAAGGAGCCTCCGATTCACCCTAATTTGTGCTCTACGGTTTCAGCCGTTTTGTGTGGGTTAGCCCCGATTTGTGGTTCTGCGATTGTTCGAGGAGCGGGTCAAAGTTCTTGCAGCTTCAAATCGTCTTCCCCATGTTGGGTTCTACGGTGTAGGTGCATCGGCTGCAATATAAAATTTTCCCTATGCGTAGAATATCCAGGAACATGCCACACAGATGGATCACACATCGTTACCACTAGACATGCAGTGCCAAGCGACGGAAGTAGGGTTGGGGCAGCGCGTCTCCGGAGTCATCTCCTTCTCGTTGTTCATCCCCGAACAACCGATCACCGGATCCCATGAATAGATTCGTTGAGCGGCGCATGTGCACGACCTCTAACAGTATCCGCCTGTGAAGAAGGAACACCGTGTGGTGGACTGCTAGGTCCGATCACACAGCCCGCTGTGAGTGGAGGTGGCTAGTTGCAACATAAGCAAAGTTGTAGTGATGGCGCCGAATGAAGGAAATATGCCCTAGAGGCAATAATAAAGTTGTTATTTTATATTTCCTTATTCATGATAAAGGTTTATTATTCATGCTAGAATTGTATTGATCTAAAACTTAAATACATGTGTGAATACATAAACAAATACCGTGTCCCTAGTATGCCTCTACTAGACTAGCAAGTTGATCAAAGATGGTTAAGGTTTGCTAACCATAAACATGTGTTGTCATTTGATAATGGGATCACATCATTAGGAGAATGATGTGATGGACAAGACCCATCCGTTAGCTTAGCATATTGATCATTCAATTTATTGCTATTGCTTTCTTCATGTCAAATACATATTCCTTCGACTATGAGATTATGCAACTCCCGGATACCAGAGGAATACCTTATGTGCTATCAAATGTCACAACGTAACTGGGTGATCATAAAGATGCTCTACAGGTATCTCCGAAGGTGTTTGTTGAGTTGGCATAGGTCAAGATTATGATTTGTCACTCCCAGTATCAGAGAGGTATCTCTGGACCCTCTCGGTAATACACATCATAAGCTTGCAAGCAAACGACTAAGGAGTTATTTACGAGATGATGTATTACAGAACGAGTAAAGAGACTTGTCGCTAACGAGATAGAACTAAGTATAGAGATACCGATGATCGAATGTCGGGCAAGTAACATACCGATGGACAAAGGGAATTACGTATGTTGTCATATGGTTCGACCGATAAATATCTTCGCAGAATATGTAGGAGCCAATATGGGCATCCAGGTTCCGCTATCGGTTATTGACCAGAGAGGTGTCTTGGTCATGTCATAGTTCTCGAATCCGTAGGGTCCACACGCGTAACGTTCGTTGATGATATAGTGTTGTTATATGAGTTATGTATGTTGGTGAACAAATGTTGTTCAGAGTCCCGGATGTGATCACGGACATGACGAGGAGCTCTAAAATAGTCCGGAGGTGAAGTTTGATATATGGTACAATAGTGTTTGATCTCCGGAAGGGTTCCGGAATTCACGAGAAGGGGTTCCGAATGTTTCCCGAAATGTTTGGGTACGAGAACACTTTATTTGGGCCAAAGGGGAAATCCCACAAGGCTTTTGGAAAATGAAAAAGGGAGTTTTGCAGAGACCATAGGCCAGACCCCAGGGACCCTGGTGTCTGGCCCTGGACTCCGAGGAAGACTCTTGCCTTTCGGGCAAAACTGACTTTGAGGAGGCTTTTACTCCAAGTTTCGACCCCAGGGCTCAACATATAAATAGAGGGACATGGCTAACACCCAAGACACATCAAGAATCACCAAGTCGTGTGCCAACAACCCTGTCCCCTCTAGTTTATCCTCCGTCATTTTTTCCGTTGTGCTTGGCAAAGCCCTGCTGAGATTGCTCTTCACCAACACTGTCACCACACCATCGTGCTGCCGAAACTCATCTACTACTTCGTCCGTCTTGCTGGATCAAGAAGGCAAGGACGTCATCGAGCTGAACGTGTGCTGAACGGGGAGGTGCCGTACATTTGGTACTTGATTGGGACGGATCGTGAAGGTGTACGACTACATCAACTGCGTTGTAAACGCTTTCGCTTAGCAATCTTCAAGGGTATGAAGATTCTCTCCCCTCTCGTAGCTATGCATCTCCATGGATAGATCTTGTGTGTGTGTAGAATTTTTTTTGTTTTCCATGCAACCTTCCGCAATAGTGGCATCCGAGCCAGGTCTATGCGTAGATGATATGCACGAGTAGAACACGAAGAGTTGTGGGCAATGTTAGTCATACTTCTTACCACCAATGTCTTATTTTGATTCGGCGGTATTGTAAGATGAAGCGGCTCAGACCAACCTTACATGTCCACGTACATGAGACCGGTTCCACCGACAGACATGCAACTTGTTTTGCATAAAGGTGGTTGGTGAGTGTCTGTTTCTCCTACTTTAATTGAATCAAATTTGACTGTGGCCGGTCCTTGAAGAAGGTTAAAACATCAAACTTGATAAATTACCGTTGTGGTTTTTTTCGTAGGTAAGAACAGTTCTTGCTAGAAACCCGTAGCAGCCACGTAAAACTTGCAACAACAAAGTAGAGGACGTATAACTTGTTTTGACAGGGTATGTTGTGATGTGATATGGTCAAGACATGATGTGATATACGCTATTGTATGAGATGATCATGTTTTGTAATTTATCGGCAACCGGCAGGAGCCTTATGATTGTCTCTTTATTGTATGAAGTGCAAACGCCATGTAATTGCTTTAATTTATCGCTATGTGTTAGCAATAGTTGTAGAAGAAATAGTTGGCGAGACGACTACGACGCAACAATGGAGATCAAGGTGTCAAGCCGGTGACGATGGAGATCATGATGATGCTTTGGAGATGGAGATCAAAAGCATGAGATGATGATGGCCATATCATGTCAGTCACATATTTTGATTGCATGTGATGTTTATCTTTTATGCATCTTATTTTGCTTAGAACAACAGTAGCATTATAAGATGATCCCTTCACTAAATTTCAAGATATAAGTGTTCTCCCCGAGTATGCACCATTGCGAAAGTTCATCGTTTCGAGACACCACGTGATGATCGGGTGTGATAGACTCTACGTTCACATACAATAGGTGTAAGACCGTTTTGCACATGCAGAATACTTGGGTTAAACTTGACGAGCCTAGCATGTACAGACATGGTCTCGAAACACTGGAGACCGAAAGGTCGAACATGAGTCATATAGTAGATATGATCAACATAGAGATGTTCACCATTGATGACTACCCCATCTCACATGATGATCGGGCATGGGTTAGTTGATTTGGATCATGTATCACTTAGATAACTTGAGGGATCTTTATTTAAGTGGGAGTTCATTAGTAATTTGATTAACTGAACTTAATTTACCATGAACTTAGTCCTAATAGTATTTGCATATCTATGTTGTAGATCAATGGCCTGTGCTACCATTCCCCTAAATTTTAATGCGTTCCTAGAGATGCCTAAGTTGAAAGATGATGGTAGAAACTACACGGATTATCCTCATTGTTGCATAGAAGAATTATGTCCTTGATGCACCGCTAGGTGACAGGCCTGCTGCAGGAGCTGATGCAGATGTTATGAACGTCTGGTAGGATTGATCTGATGACTACTCTATAGTTCAGTGTGCCATGCTTTACAACTTAGAACTGGGACTTCAAAGACGTTTGAACGTCATGGAGCATAGGAGATGTTCCAAGAGTTGAAGTTAATATTTCAAGCAAATGCACGGGTTGAGAGATATGAAGTCTCCAACAAGTTCTATAGCTGCAAGATGGAGGAAAACAGTCCTGTCAGTGAATACATACTCAAAATGTCTGGGTATTATAATCACTTAACTCAGCTGGGACTTGATTGATGTCTGCTAGAACTACATCGGTATTTTCCCAAAGAGGAAGGGATGATGCAGCACAACAACGGTAGGTATTTCCCTCAGTGATGAGACCAAGGTTATCGAACCAGTAGGAGAACCACGCAACACAACATAAATAGCCCCTGCACACAAATAACAAATACTCGCAACCCGACGTGTTAAAGGGGTTGTTAATCCCTTTCGGGTAACGGCGCCAGAAATTGGCGAGGAGACGGGATAAAGTTGTAATAGATAGGATAAATAGATCGCAAATAAAATAAAGTGCAGCAAAGTAATTTTGTATTTTTGGTTCAATAGAATTGAAAATAAAAGCAAATAAAAATAGATCGTGAAGGCAAATATATTAAAGAAGAGACCTGGGGGCCGTAGGTTTCACTAGTGGCTTCTCTCGAGAAAAATAGCAAACGGTGGGAAAACAATTACTGTTGGGCAATTGATATATAGGCATCACGTTCAAGATTAGTAGACCGACTCCTGCCTGCATCTACTACTATTACTCCACACATCAACCGCTATGCAGCATGCATCTAGTGTATTAAGTTCATGGAAAAACGGATTAATGCAATAAGAACGATGACATGATGTAGACAAGATCTATTTATGTAGAAATAGACCCCATCTTGTTATCCTTAATACAAATGATACATATGTGTCGTTTCCCCTTCTGCCACTGGGATCAAGCACCGTAAGATCGAACCCATCACAAAGCACCTCTTCCCATTGCAAGATAAATAGATCAAGTTGGCCAAACAAAACCCAAATATCGGAGAAGAAATACGAGGCTATAATCAACCAGGCATATAAGAGATCAAAGAAGACTCAAATAACTTTCATGGATAAAACATAGATCTGATCAAAAACTCAAAGTTCATCGGATCCCAACAAACACACCACAAAAGACTTACATCATATGGATCTCCAAGAGACCATTGTATTGAGAATTAAGAGAGAGAGA